>NW_003298914.1:0-42270 GCF_000151645.1 Tuber melanosporum
ATCCTCGACGTGGACAGTCCAATTAGCGGAGGATTTAGAGATAGCAAGTCAATGAGATGCATGTCAAAAGAATCCCTCACGTAGCTACAGACTTGATGATGTATAAGGACTGGATGAAAAAAGGAAGCATCTCTAGCTATATCCTTAAGCGACAATTTTATGATGCCATGCACCCTACCCTCCGGTGAGAGGTAGAACCACTCGAGGAAGTTGATGATAGTATAGCAGAAATAATCGCAAGAGCAGAACAAAAGGATGTCATCCTCCCTGAAACCAATGCATACAAAACACAGATATCCTCTAGCAGTAGCAGGCAACCATGATACAAGTCCTCCAACAATTCTGACGAAGATACTCCACGGGTCTTCAAAACCCTTTAAAGAATCGAGATGACAGAAAGGAGAATACTTTGAATGCAGAAAAACAGGACACATGGCAAAGAACTGCCCTACGAAGAAAGAGAAAGGAAAGGCGATAAAGCAAGAAGCATCGGCCAACAATATTGACAGCGATAATGATGATGCCCAATCCTGTGAATATGAGGAGATCCATATCAGATATATCGATGTGTAGTGCAACAGTGTCTGACCTTGGGCTATCTTCAAGACAAACACCGCCCTAGAAGGAAAAACATTCTAAGGAATGGCAAGAAAGCTCGAGTCCTATTCGACACTGGCGCAATTGGATGAGACATGATCAGCACTGCCTTTGTCTTTATCCATGGGCTCCCAACTCGAGACTTTATCCAGCCCATACCAGTCAATATAGAAGTAAAGGGATTATGATCTACAAGCCATAAAACTTGTAGCGCAACTATCCAACTTGATTCTGCCGTCCTACCCCCCCAGGAGATACTAGTTGGAAACCTAGCCAAATACGATACCCTCATAGGGATGCTATTTCTGAACCACCACAAAGCTATAATCAGATGTGGGGAATCAACCATCAATTTCTCAGATCAAAAGATCAGAGTCTCATGCAAACCAATAAGCGGAGAGTACTGAGCTGAAATCTGTAAAGCAACTACCTAATGCCTATTGGATGAGTACTCTGATGTTTTCCCTGATCAGATTCTCGAAGAACTACCGCCTATGAGGGAAGTGAACTACCTCATCTGCCTTCGAGATCCCTCTAATCTTAAAAACCAACCTACCTACTCTATCCCTAACGCATACAAAAACCCGCTATGTGACTGAATAAACCAACAACAAAGAAGCGGAGTCATTTACCGAGTGGAGGCACCAGGTACTGCACCTATGTTTGTCCAACCCAAAGCAGACGGCAAAAGAATTTACCCCCTGATTGACCTCAAACTATGGAATGAAAACACAGTTATGGACAGTTCCACTATCCCAAATCAAACTCAAATCCTCAATGCAGTTGGAGAGGCTAGATTCCGAAGCAAGATTGATTTAAGCGAAGCCTACTGCCAGACGAGGTTAGATCCAGAAAGCGAATGCTATAACAGTTTCAAAACACCCTTCAAAAGTTTCATTAGGTGAGTTATGTAACAAGGTAATATGAATGCACCCGCCACCTTTATGTGAGTTATGGAAAACCTCCTAAGCGAATACCTCCACCATTTTGACTGGGTTTACATTGAATATATCCTCATTTTCTCAAACTCCAAAACGGAACATGTTTACCATATAGGTTTGGTTTGTACCCGACTAAGGGAAGCTAAATTCTACTCTAGTAAAAATAAATCAATCCTGTTTGCTGATAAGCTCAATATCCTTGAACATGTAATAGATGATGAAAGAATACACGCAGTCCCCGGAAAAATATCCCATTTAACAGAATGGACAACACCCCGAAATCAAAAGGAACTCATGCGATTCTTAAGACTGGTCGATTATATCTCCCAGTTCCTACCAGACCACGCCACTGTGACAGTGCTGCTCACAGACCTTACCGGCAATGCAGAATTTATTAAAACCTACACTCATAATCAAGCCTTTACCAACATCAAGGAATTGATTAAGAATGTCAATGTTATACAGCCTATCGACTACAGTAAATCAGACCCGATATGGCTGATTACTGACACATCAGATGTTGGGATTGAAGCATGGGTTGGACAAGGAGCCTCTCATGAAACGGCAAGACAGGCAGCATTACACAGCAGGAAGTTTACTAATTCACAAATGAATTATAGAACTACAGACAAGGAAGCCCTTACCATGATCGATGCTCTTGCCACTTTCAACTATATCCTAATGGGCAATACCTTTACAATTGTTACCGACCACTAACCTCTCGCTAATTTTAAGATGGAAAAAGTCCCAGGAAGGAGAAGAACACGATAGATAGGAGAAATCAGCAAATATAATGTGAAAATCTTCTACACCCCTGGAAGAACCAACTATTTAGCTGATTCTCTCTCCCGCATATATGAGAACCAAGAGCTCACAGACCCTCCTCTTGTTCATGACCATACAAGACAAAACGATGATAGCCCTGATGACACCTCCTACAAACAAGAACCATTGATGGCTACCACCAGTACTGCCTCTCTCTCCAATCCTTTCTCTTATACCATGTACAGAGCTGCCGGAACAGAACAAGAAAATGACATTGATAACAAGTGGAAAGATGATTGCACTCTCCACAGCATACCTCCTCACATGCTTGAACAAAGCAGACTCCACTGGTCCCACTGTTACCTTGATACCTGTGCCTTTCACTAGACTGAAATACAATTCGGCAACAGATACCAGTGGCCGTACTATATGTCTGCTGATGATTCCAAAAATACCAGTTTCGACACTGCAGAAGAAGCCGAAGAGGTGATGGATGAAGTTGATGATGGATTGATCCAACCTCCCCTTATCCTTAATCCTGCCCCAAGATGACACCACAGTCTTGAAAAACTTGAACAAGCAGCAGCCTACATGGATGCAATATCTTACCTATATCCTCTGCAGTCAGCACTGCCATCCTCTTCCCTCATAGTCGACTCACGACCACTGTATGGTGGACCCTTACAAGAATACAATAATGAAACCATTGTTTCTGTCATGCCTCCCAGGATGGCCGAGCATTGCCGACAGCTCTATGAAACCTTTGAAGAAGAGGAAGGCCCTATCAAACCAACAAGAGGATTACTCATTGAGGATGAACGGGATGATAGATCAACTACAGAGGAGTTGACCTCCTCTTTTTGAAGCCAAATAATAGCAGGATATCGCCATGACCCAATGTATTTCAAAGCTGTGGATAGTTCTAGACATGGAGACTTTACTCCCTATAACATATCCAATAGAATAGACTATACCAGCACCCGTTATAGTGAACATTGCCTATACATATCGAAAGGCTATATGTTCAATGGAATGACCATTAGGAAATATGCCATTACCGAAATCCACAATAAAGGGCACCATAGTGCGGACCACAACCTCCAATATGCCTCAGAATATGTTTACTGGCATGAAATATGAAAGGACTTCCGCGATTTTGTTAAAAAATGTGAACTCTGTCAGGCAAATAAGGAATAAACACAACTCCCTAAAGGGAAAGTACAAACCCTTCAGTTACTATGCAAAATATTCGAATCCTATACTATCAATTTCGCAGGACGATTCAACAAGGCTACAGGATATGACACTCTCTTAGTAGCTGTAGATCGGATTTCTGGATACACATGGCTCATACCAATGAAGGTCACCGATTCCTCTAAAGACACCTGGATTAACCACCAGTGATACCTATTTACCCCCCGTGGATACCCATTATCTATTGTCAGTGATGCTGATCCCCGCTTCACTGCCATATTCTGGAAACAAACCTTGACTTCTCTTGGAATTAACCATATAATGGCTGCTCCTAGACATCATGAGACTAATAGCCAAGCAGAACGGAAGATCCATAAAGTCAAGACCGGAATTGGGAACATGATTAATGAACAACAGACTAATTGGGAACTAGCCCTCCTTGAACTCACCGCATATATTAATGCTGGGTATTCAGACACCTTGTGAATGTCTCCATAGAAGGCCATCTTCAGCTGCCAATGCTCTCTTCTACCTACAACTCTATTCAAGAACTCCTCGGTCCCTTCCTCTGATAACCACCTAAACCGCCATCAAGCAATTCAGAATAATGCCTTCCAAGCTGTTAAAGCTGCCTGATTCCGGAGCACCACTACTGCTCAGAAGAAACAACGCAAGCATGTTCCTATTCTACCAGGTAATATGCTTATAGTACATGGAAACATATTTATTACCAATGTTGGACGCAGCAAGAAACTACAACCCCGATGGCGAGGACCTTTCAAGGTCTTATCCTTTGACGAGCATACAGAAAGCTACACTGTCCAGATGGATGGACGCATGTACCGCCGCAATACTGCAGTTTTCCACGCCTCTGCTGTCAAGCGATTCCACCCAAATGACGACTCCAAGTTCCCTGGAAGAATCCACTCTCAACCCGCACCTATCATCATTGATAAAAACAATGTGAAGAAATCTGAGACCACTGCCTTGGGCATGGAAATGATCAGTTCCTGGTCAAATGAAAAGAATATCCAATGAGCAAAAACAGCTGAGAACCACTAGAAGGACTGGAGCATGCTATAGATTTGGTAAACAAATGGTGGAAAAACAACATACTAAACGAATCCCTCCCTCCAATGATCAATTACATTACAATGTGCTGGAAACCAACAATGCCAGAGACTGAGCAATGGCAGATGGAACTCGAAGCTAGGAATGGGTTTTGGGCACCATACTTTGAGTCAGAATTCGAAACCAGTAATGAGGAAAATCAGGCTATGGAGCAGGCTCTCAACAATTTCATCTGATCACCATCCACTATCCAAATACCATAACGATGTCAAACTATGTAGAACTTAATGTGAGGCTGTGACAACAGATTGTTGGACTGTTGTTAAACCGCAATGTTATCCAACTTGAAGACTACTTCGCTATCCTCTGGGTGGACTACTGTCCTGATTGCAATAACGTTTGGGTAGATGTACAGCATGAATCTGGTATTTGTGACTACTGTGATCTGCATTTCCTTGAGTCTCGATGTTTTCTTAGGATTTCCTCTTGTCCCTAGTGTGACACTTATGATAAAAAACTGATAGCAGAAATAGAAGCCTTTAGTTTCTCAGACTCCACTTTTGATGATTATTAGGTTTTGTTTGTTTAAACAGTTGTTTTTTTTTGGGGAATGTAACCGGTACGGGTACTCGGTTATTGGTTTTGTTTTTAAGTATCACTTTGATACTTGGTTTGTTTTAAGTATCGTTTGATACTTTGTTTTGTTTTATGTTTTGTTTTAAGTATCACTTGATACTTAATTAGTTTTACCAAAGTGTATCAATTGGTACCTTTGATTAGTTTCGTTCATGCTAGACATGAACATATTTGTGTATTTAAAGACAGCCTGATTCCACAATGGAAAAGGCAGACTTCGACACACAGTATTTCAATATACTTGGTTGAACGATTACTTCTTTGTTCCCCAGTACACCTTGGAAATCTCCTTTAGTTTTCAGCTCTCACCTCCTTTCTGGTAGAGCAGTCCACCTGCCAACTATCGTATCTTTACTGATAACGTGACTAGCATCCTGCAAAGACATTACATTCTCTATGACTCTTAGGGTTGATGTAGAAAGATTCAATCCCAATATATCATGGAAATAAAGTTTTAACAGTCGCTGAAGGCCAGGAACGCTGTCAAGAGGGTATTTGATCTGATACCAGCTGTTGTTCCGTGTTGGGTATAAAGCAGGCGTCCACTCGTTTCGACTCAAAATTTAATAGAACCAACGGAGTAAGAGGAGTTGTACAATAACTTTATTCCCTGTATGGATTCAAATAACTACGAGCTGAGTCAACATTGTCGGACAGCTCCGACATTATGGTCTGCTTACTACAGGACCTCGAAGAAGCATTCATATCGGATAAATGAATATTGGTTAATCGGTCTCTGCCTCCACCAATTTCCCTGACCACTAACTGGAAACTTCCGAGACCCAGAAACCCGGCCAAAAACCAACAACCCGGCTACCGAGAATAGTTCGCCTATCCCAAAGCCGACCGTTTAACCATTTACAAGAACGTCATCACTTAGAGTAGGATCATAATATATCACTCGGGTTTCTTCGCCACTCCAGAACTGTATAGATAGTCAGCGAGTAGTTCATTTTCCTCCCGAAACCTTCCTTGTGAACCGGTCCATTTTGCCTATTTCTTCTACCCGAGCACTCTCGCGCCTGAGATAACCCGCTCAATGATGCTCAAACAGCGGTCACGTTTCAAATTTCGAATATTGCATAATTGTCCCTGTGCCCCCCCCAACTGCTACGCGAGCAGTATCACTATCAATTCGATCCATATCTGCGAAAACTCCTATTAAAACCACTTTTCGCGTCTGCTATTGCAGCTACTTTACATCTCGGTAAAATTTTGATTTCGCCAAGTTCCGATGAGTGACCGTGCTAGCATAATCACCTCACTTCTGCCATCATCAACCTTCACCCAGATAATGGTTCGTTTGCCATCTCCCTCGTAAGCAGTCACACATAGGGGGCAATATCGTTGCCTATTTCAATTATCTACTCGAGTATGCGTAGGACGTAATTTAATCGTATCCTTTAGAGCGTCGTTGTTTGTGCGTTCAATCTGAGGTAGCTCATTTACAAAAGAGTGTCCTCTTTTGACCATATGCCACGCGAAATGTCCAGTTCATGGCCCATGATGCCTTGTGACCCTTCCAGACTTGTTCACCACCTCACCCATTGGCTGACGAAACCTGGCAGTTGTGATCTGCCAACTCAATTTGCTTCTCTCCGCAACCATTATCGTCCCTTACGATGGCCAACCCCCTGCTAGTTCGATAATCTGGCAGATGTTTAGGTTTCAACGGGTTAGATGGTGCCTACACTAGATCAGATACTCGAGCCTCATCTTTACTCGAGTATGTCCAACTACTCGAGTAGCATTACGGCGGGGAAATGTCACCTCTCCTTCTCTCATGGTTGGATGGTCTTGGTATCCCGCGAAAGATTAAGGCAGGGAAGGAAACTATCAAGTTAACTCCATATACTCGAGTATCGACTATCGGTCGCACTGTGCGCCATCATTCCCCAGAGTATTCAGACCATTTTCGCCTGGGACATGAGGGTCATTGCAGCCAATCCAATTGGGTCGCCTACTTTGGTTGGAAATTGAAACGTTCTCTAGTGGCCTGTGGCTGTAGCTGGCGTGCCAACGGCCTTCCCATATTGGAGGGCTGTGGCTGAACCGCCCCTAACCTGCTACGAGTAATGTGTCCGCCGTAGTACTGAAATCATACCCGTATTTGTCCTTTCCAGCCACAGAACATGGACCGCATTGAGCACACTCCTGGTTGATCTGAAACAACGTGGGCTTCTTTTATTTCCGTTCGAGTAAGAGATCAATAATATTCCCGTCGATCAATGCGCCCGGAACCCTGAGGGTGAGGAAAAGCTTGAAGTGGCTTTTTTCTATTCTATGGTGCCGGCACCTTAGAATCAGCTCTCAAGACAACCGATTTTTCGACAGACCACAACAACTTCACATGCCATTATTTCAATAGTTCCCTATACTTGTATAATTATCCTAAAACATATAAAGAACACATTTTCAGAGTAGATCTCATTCTAGCGGGGTGGATCTTTCTATAAGTAGTGCCGGTAGCTCCCAAAGTTGATGCAAAATTTAGGTGGAGCCGGGGGTTGGCCCTTGCATGGGAAAAACAAGATTGGCTGAGTAATACGCCAATATATTTCCTAAAGTAGTAAGGTCACATACTGCATTAGGATGAGTGTGCTGGCTCTAGATGGCACTGAGGGTCGTTTGTAAGGTGCCGGCACCATAAAATTACGAGGGGCAGAGGGAAAGTATTGGGACAGGCAGGGGATGTTATGCTGGAAGAAATTAGCGGGAATAACACAATACTTCTGGAAAGGGTTTAAGTTTGTAGGATTTGAATAAAAGGTTCATGGAAATGACTAAATAAAGTAATTACGCACAGACAAAAAGTTGTCCCAATAATTTTCCTCTTGCACCGAGTACCAGTACCGGTACTCGTCCAGTTCCTGTACTCGAGTACTTGTGCACGTACTCACACCATACGGAGAGTACAGAGTACCTTCCGTACTTGTGCGGCAGGGTTCAGGTAGGGATGGATACAAGTAGAGTACGAGTACACGTACTGGAAGAACCGTCCTCGAGATGCCCATCGGAACGCAAAGCCTGAGATGTTTTTTATTCAATTCTGAAACAATTAGGATATGAGCGCCAGTCAGAATAAGGTTAGTTATTTTCCTTGGGTGGACACGCACAGTGGCACTTTCATCTGCGCTAAACCAATTTCGGACATTGAGACAGGGTGAAAGTACGAGTACTAGTACTCGCACAGATGTGGAGGGTGCAAGGGTTGCGTGGTGGGAGAAATTCAGGAGGGAGGTGATGCTATCTTGGGTACCCACCATTCTGACATTCCCAGTGCTCACATTGTTCATTCTGGGGGGGCAATCGAGTACTCGAGTACGGTACCGTACTCAGACTGTTTGTTGGTACCTAAAAATGGTCTCAAGAACACTCTCCAAGTCTACTGAAAAGTCCCATTGAGCGGATGATTGGATGTGCGCCACTTTGCGGTACCTTTGGTTCATTTCATTATTTTTAATTCTCGTTTTTGAATCATTTGCCCTTACCTTTTCTCTTTATCGGTTTTGTGATCGGGGACGCATGGGTTCTCCCTGGCTCGAATTCCATCTGCTCTGCTTCTGCTGCTTGCCTTCCGCTACCCGCACCTGTTTGTCTCCCTTCTGCTTCGTGTGCTCACTAGGTTAAACAGGTGGACTGCTGTTGAGCTGATTTCGATACCGCAGCGACAGCAGCTTTCTGTTTTCCCTTCTCTCTCAGCGCATTGCGAGCCGGCGGTTTTGTGTTAGACTAGAGCTAGGCCCTCCTCGCCTCTCTCTCGGACGCCTGTCTGCACCCATTCCTCGGGGATCCCTCTTTTCCCTTTCACCACCAAATCTAACCTGCCCGCTTGTAAATTTTCCTGGTCAGACGACCCGGTCGGGGTTAGCTCGTCTTCCTCTCTTTTCTGCTAGGATTCCTGTCTTTCGTCTTTCGCTCCAAGACTGAATACAGTTGTCTGTCAAGGCGGTAAGTCACTTTCTTTGCCTCGCAGCACAGCACCCCCGAGGGGAAAACCATCACTACCACCACCTCCATCCCTCCTTCATCCCAAGCTTCAACAAACACGCTTCTGGGTGCAGACATTGCCCGTTGGCCGTCATCCCCTTTCTTCGTCTCCCACGTTTAGCCCCGGTACTTTCTCGTGCGAAGAACTATTCTTTGTGGGCCACATCGGCTGCTCCTTACTCTGCGTCAACATCTGACGAGTATATGCGTTTTTAGCGGTTTATTGGCCGGCCTTTTTGGAATCCATCATATACCGCTGGATTTCCGACTCACTTTTTTTTTTCCTCACCACTTAGAAGGGGGGCTCAGTTTTGCGGCAGCTCTCTTGTCGTTTTCGCTTCTATCGAGTCAACACCCGAACATTTCAGTTACTCTAATTTTCGAACTGAAGGGGTGGGGAGTATTTACGAGAAGGCGGAGAGGTTCAATCAAGAGGAGCATTGAGGAGAGATACGTCGGTCGCCCCGTGAACTTTGAGCCACTATAATATTTGCAGGAACAGCGGGGACAGGAGAGAGATCTGTACTCGTGGTGGAATTTTTTTCTTTCCTTTCTTTCTTTTTTTCCATAGGCTGGGGATACGGAGGCAACGCTGGACGTTCTTCGCACGACGGATTAAATAAAGAACTGCGGGTTCGATACGCTCCTTTCGACCTAGTTACCGAAAAAGAGAATCTTGCCTACTGTCAGATATCTCTAGAAGCAACTATACGTGGCTACACCCTAATCGCTCCTTTTCAGATATAATACTCCCCTTAATTTTCGACCCTCTGAGGAATATTTGGTCTCTTTAACAGACCGAAAAAGCCTACGGAGAATTTCTGATCAAGCGACAATTCACGGCAGACACCAACAATAGGCGCGACCTAGAACCTCACGGAACATTGACCAAGTTAATCTTGCTGGGAACAGATCTATTTCCCCAAATCCCTCTTACTCTTTTATTATAATTATCCACAACACCAGTCATTTGGATCTCCCCCCCCACGCAATAGGGGCTGTCTGCAGTAGGTGCGTTCTGGGAATATTTGCGGTCCATTTTTTATCCATTTCTTGTTTTTTGTATTTTTGTCCTTTCACCTACTTATTCCCCCGCTTCGGTAAGCTTTGCCGCCTACTGGGCCAAATTTGGGCTATTGTCTGTCCCCACTTCTATTTTGGGATTGGATGGTTGCCAGTTCGAGATTGGAGGCTTATACTTGGATATCTCTCCGCCTCAGACACACGCAGACACACATACCATCCTAGCACAGTACCCACATAGGCATACACCAACATACGAACGCAGACTTAGCTTCCCAGCTGGATCCTTGCACCAGAAGGTGAAGGAGGAAAAAATTACAAGAAGGTAAATAGTTAACCTACTGGATATTATCCGTTCCTAATCGCATTGACACTCCTATACCCTTGCTTTCACCATTCCACAAGTGATCGAAAGCCAGTCCGATTCAAGTTTTAACTGACAAAACTTGCGAGCAGGCTCAGTCTAATTACGGGAACACTTTTTATTTCTGCCCCCTCCATATTTGTCAGGTCGAAACCCTGAGTTCTTCCGCGATACTCGTTCATCTTGTTCGTTTCCCGGAATATCGAAGGTTAGCATTACTGAGATCGCTGAGCGTGTACTAAGACAGCTTCCACCTTAGACCCTACACCTAGCACAGATCTAAGAACCCCGATTGACATCTGGATAAGGAGGATCCTTGGTACCATCCCTTTACCCTCTATCTACTTCACCTCACCTTCCCCTCACCTTAAAGCTGTCTTTTCCTTTTCACAACCTAATCCAACACCTTATCATGGTCGAGGAATTGTTTCTTTTCGCTGCTCCGTCCTCTAGTTGTGTTTCCCCACGATCACATTCCGAGTCGGGTACTACGATGACATCGCGCGAGACTGACACACCTTCGTTGAAGAGGACGTTCACACGAGTCTCAAGGTCCTATCCGCCTTCACCAGCGGATCGACAGGACCCACAGAAACCTTTCGAGACTACAACACCTACCCAACAATCCAACTTGTCGCAGCGCATGTCACTATCGCTAAAGCGCCGTTATCCTTTTTGTAAATCGCCATCGGCCCCGACATCAATAGTCTACGACGTGCCGACACCTGCTGTACCGTCATTTGTCTCCATTTTTGATCCTGACGTCGACATGTCCGGATGTTCTCCTACAAAAGTGACCTCTCAATTTTCACATCCCATCCTTACTAGTGCCGTTAAACCGACCATGCCAAGGGTACCTGCTGGGCCAATATCATTACAGCATCCATCATTACAGCATCCTATACACCAACAGAACAACAGTGTATCCACGTCCGCATCCTCCTCAACAAATTCCTCACCCACAACTACCATTTCTACAGTCGAATCAGCAATCACAGAAGACCACACCCCTGAATCCTCCCCAGATTCATCGGTGCGGGCGGTACCACTCTCTTCCTTCCGAAGCACTACTATGTCTTCTGACGATTACTCTATTGTGCCCCCGAGCCCTTTGCCCGGTTGTGGGCGATCAATTTCTCCAAGCAAAAAACCCCGAAACACAAAAAACCTCTCCCTCAACGTGCCTCCACCCCCGGCACAATCTAGTGCGCAGCCCAATACACAAGTGAATCAACCCAGTCCACGTTCAATGTCAGCACCAACTTCCCCTGCATTTATTAAGCCACCACCGCCTGCACAAAATCCCCGGAGAAGGCCCAGTAACCTCGGATTAACGATAAAGTTACCTGGTAGCCTACCTGAAAAGTCCGCGGTCCGGGGCCCCTTGGCTGGTGGTGTCAGTGTATTAAGGCATCATCAATCATCACCATCTTTACTTTCCCCTGGACCCAATGGCATTCCAGGTGGCATGCGATTACCTCTCACCCCAGGTTTCAGGCAGCCGCGGTTGTTTCAACCGCGTCACAGCTTCAACTCTTGCAATGCACGTGACGCTTTGTCAACTTCCCCCTCCTCATCAACAACTAATTCGCCCCCCAAAAGTCCTGAGGTGTTACATGAGATGGACGAGGAAGATGAGGAGCCAAGATCTGGAGAAGCAAAATCGCCTGCCTACCCTTCCGGCCCTGTTTGCATTTTTGATCCTAATATCTATCTATACGCCGAACCTGATGCTGAGCTCGCATCGCAATTCGATGTTATTGTGAATGTAGCGAGGGAGGTCGTTAACCCGTTCAAGACAGATAAAAACTTGACTGCCGCCAAGGCTGCACTAGGCGCCAACTGCAAGGATGCGGAGTCGGACTCACTGCCACCTGACACCGCCTGCACGGAAGCAAGTTTTACAACCGCCTTTGAGGAAGCCTTATTTTCCCCCGTACTAGCGTCCTCCCGCAGGCCTAAATTAGACGCACTAGGACCAAAACACAAGCAGCCCGAGTATGTGCATATGCTATGGGATCATAATACACCAATCCTAGACGATTTGCCTCATTTGGTGAACCTGATTAACGACAGAGCGAGCGCAGGAAAGAAAGTGCTTGTTCATTGTCAATGTGGCGTTAGCCGTTCAGCAACATTACTGATCGCCTATGCTATGTTTAAATCTCCCGAAAAGACAATGCAGGATGCCTATAACGCGGTTAAAGGGCGAAGCAAGTGGATTGGGCCGAACATGAGTTTGATTTACCAGTTGACAGATTGGAAGAAGAAGATCGCATCCGATAACTCACAGCCGGTGATGGCGGGGTGGAGAGGGGGAGGTGCAGGAAGCGCTGGAGGCCGAGGGCATACAAAAGTAGACACTAGGGGTGGTTTTGGAAGAGCTGGTCCCTCAGATGGGCCTGGGATGTCAGAATCGATCCCGGAGCCTCAAACAGCACCATTGCCTGTCTGCCGGAATTCACCATCCTCATTACCTTTGGATACGTGCATGGGTCAATCTGGAGATCATCCAATCCCGCAAATGGTGAGGACGAGATCCGAGAATGGTGGATTTATATCTGGTGTTTCTCCAGGGCCTTCTTCGGCTCCACCGGGCATGATAACGATTCCTGGTGCCTCAGATATTTCTTTCAAAAGACAATCATGGCCAGAGAAGATCTCAACGCCACTTTCTGAGCGAGCTGATTCTCCACTCGCATTGTGGGGGATGGGGGCTTCGGAGAAGTCGCGTGTAGGCTCTGTCCCTCCGTTGCTGCAATCGTCTGCATATCTTGTTCAGTGCGAGGAAATATATGGTCGAGATGCCGGAAGCGGGGATGACGATCTTCCCCCGCCCCCACCGAACTTTACCAGCCCTCGGAGCAGCACCTATTTTCCTGTCCCGATGAGGCGTTCTGGAAACTTCTCCATTTTCACAGATCCCAGGAGTCCAACACAGCGCGGCGAGACGCCGATCGTTAGGAGCATCTTTGACGTCCTGTAGCAACTACTGTGGGGCCGGTGGAGCGACTCGGCCGGCTGAATCAGGGGGCTCGGATGGGTTCTAGGCAGTCGGGGGTTAGCTTTAGGTTCCTTTGTAAGGGCTTATTTGTTACTAATCGAACAAAGGGAGTGGGGGTGTAGATCGTCGCGGAAGCAGCGATGGAGCATTCATCGCCGGCTGGAATTTGGCCGTGGGGGGTCTAAAAAACAATTTCTTTTTATCTTTCCTATATTCAGTAGGCTTTACTCGGGGGAAACCGGAGCATGAATGATACCCTTCTTTACTTTTTCTTCCCGCTTCGTTCCTTTTTCTTGTGGGGGTTGATAGAAATGGAGGAGTGATAGGATGTGATGGGTTTCGAGCACAAGGGGAATGGGCGCGCAGTGTCGGTCGTTTGGATCATGATTTCCCTTTTTCTTTTTCCCTTGCTAAGCCAGTTTATGGTTGGGATCTCGAATTTCCTTCATATTCCCGATTTTTTCCATCTTCTACGATCGCTTGATAAAGGTATTACGCCTAATTTTTATTTTCGCTTCCTATCCCATCTGCCGTCTCCTGTACTGTACATTTTTATGAGATGACTGGGAAGGAGAGCTCCTGGGGAGACTATCCTTTTTACTTTCATTTTTTCCCCACTTGGTTTTTATTTGTTTCAACCTTTTTTTACCGCCCTTAGCCGAGAGATCAAAAAAACACTTTGGGTATGATACCTCATTTTCATTCGTTGTAAAGCCCCCCCTTTTTTTCGGGTTTCCCTTTTACAACTCGATACCCCCCACCTCCCCTTGTGTGCTCGCTGTTTTACTCTACTTTCAGGAGTTCGAGTCTTCGCTCCAAATCACTGATTATATTTATTTCCTTATATTCTGGTGTTCATTTTTCTCTTTTTCTGCCATCTGTTACTATCGGACTTTTTTATTTAGTTTGCTTGCTTGTGTTTTGTTTTCCGGTTTATCTCAGCTTTAGTCTTATTTTCTAGTTCCTGGGAATGGATGGATGGATGGGTGGGGGGGTCGGAAGGGATGGGAAGATGGTCCTGTATATACATATATATTGTACCCATATGAGATGGTATTGGTAGTATTATGTGCGGAATATTATACCATTGTTGTATCACCCCTCAAACCGAATGATGGGTCCGGATGAAGCAGGGGTCCTTGGGCCACCCGACGCTTGTTCCAGTGCGGGGTCACTTTTTATCCTTTGAGTTCGAGTAATAAATAGTTGGAGTGGCATACGGCACTTTGAATTACTACTGTACGAGTACTCGAGTACCGTTCCTCCATGTATGTACCGGTACTAATTGAGCACTAAAACCGGCATCGGCATCGGCATCGGCATCTAGCTACAGTCGCCCATAAACCCCATTCTTCCCGCTCACCCCCTCCCCGATCCACACGGCGCGGTATAATGCCTCCCTCGTAGCTTGCGCGAAGAAACACGAGGCTGGAGGTTAAAAGGGCCTCCTCGCTGGAAACTTCAATCGTGGTAGGGTGTGATAGTAAGGTACTGCAAGTGCTTATGCGCACTGGAGTTCTGTACGGTTAAGTTGCGTACTCGAGTAGTGTACGCATGCTATCACAATCTTAGAAGAAGGGGGTAAAAGCGTGCAGCTCAAGTTGACTTGATCGAGGTTTTTAATGGAAATTTGATCCGAGGGGGGCTGGAAAGGGGAAAAGAGAGGAAGGATGGGTGAAAGAAGAAGCAAGAGCATGGGGTTTGCAGGAAAAGTTAAGCAGAGTGTGTATCAGATAGAGTCCTTTTTTTGCACTTCGATTTGTGTGAGTAGGAAGGGTGCGGTGCTGTGAAGATTCTTTTCCAGCAGAGAAGGTTGTTTGCTGCGTTGTCAAAACATCTGACACCGTAGAATGCAATAGTCCTTGTTATCACGTGCATGGAACAGCGTGGGTATGATACAGGTACCAGTAGATACGAGTACCTGTATCCGTAATATACTCGTGCCTCGGCACCAGGAGTGGTACGCTTTCTGGAACTGCCATACTAGTACTCGTACAAGTACAGGCCCGGAGATAGGGCGAACGGGCGCCATTTCCCGGTCGGGAGACACGAATAAGTACTCGTACGGCACCATCTAGTTTTACTAAGTACCGATACAGTACTTGTACCAGCATGCCATTCCCCCTGTTTGTCACTTTCTCACAAGAGAGAATGATAAGACACAGGGATGGGGAAGAGGGGTCGGTGCTATCCTGAACTTGGGTCGTGGTTTTAGAACTGTAACGAGCTCGCCACCTTCCCGTAAGTGGAATCTACTACGGTACTCTTGCCGTAGTATAGGGGGGAGGCAAGTACGAGTAGGCTTGTAACGTACTCGAGTGGAATAGAGTATAGGCAGAAATTCATGCGCTGTAGGAATTCTGTGAGGAAGGAGAGGGGTCAAGTAATTCGGAAACGGGTTTGGTGTAGGATACACCTAACCCCCTTCTCACCTCGCGTGTATGATACCAGTGCTGGACAAAGATGGCTTACATGTTTATGGTATGGGACAGGGTTGAGAATTCCTCTGTCCGTCTGCCTCCGTTCCCGCCTGTCTCTCTTGTTTGTATGATAGAGTAAACCCGTGATTGGGACGGGGGTTTATTTCCGGGTGTAGGGAACGAGAGTGAGAAATAAGGGAGAAGGAGGAGAAGGAGAAGAAAGAGGAGGAGGAAGTGTGTTGTTTTGCTGTAAATAAGATTCTCTTCTTGTTTACTATTAAGTATTGAAATTTACAGTGTGGTCTCCTGTCATGGAATACTGTACTAAGGGTGCGAGCGTAAGTCGGTCGAATACATGCTGCTTATAGGCCTGGATTTTTTATGGAAATACAGGGTAGGTGCACCTATGATTGGGAATATGAGACTTCGCTAAATTGCCTGAAAATTGGTAAAGGAAAAAAATGTGTCCAACTCTTGAAATCTTACTATAACGGTGGGACCGATGAAAATGACAAAAACACTATCGTGTCATTTTAATCAGTCCCTAGCCAGGACCCAACACAGAAAAAAAAAGAGAGGAAAAAGAAAGGCCCTGCTAGGCTCACCACAAAAATTGCAATTTTTCCACTTTGATGGTTTCTGTTTTTTTTGCTATTTAGAAATATTTAAATTGGGCCATGCTCAGCTTGCTACAAAATTTAAGAATTTTATCAGATGGAAATAGGATATAGATTAATGGATATAAGGGCATTTACAAAGATGATATATAGTAGAGATATTATAATATCATATATGAATACATTTCAGTGAAAAATGGTAAACTTTATGATTATCACAAAATAAACCAAATAATTCCAAGCCTTTATTACCTGAAAGAGTAGCCTCTGACCTCAGAATATATTTAAATTTAAAGCAAGTTTTAGATAGAAAGATTGCTGGCCTTGAGAAGTACCTACTCAGAACTTTTCAAGTAATATACATTGAATTTGGTATAATCAGTAATATATTATCACTTTTTTCTCAACATGGTAGTAGTTTTCATGACATTGTAAACTAAAAGTACTACTAATGTAAAACAACCAAAATGAAAGTTTTCCAGATTTTGCTGAAAAACCCATATATGAATTAATTTCATTTATGTGATTCTGAGTTATTGTCATGAATATGGCTTGGCGAGGAAAAGGTTTTCACTTGACACATGGTTATGAGTCACAGGTATGTTATGGTGTCACACATATGACTCATTCGAGTCAAATGATTTGTTATGTGTGGGATTTGTGATTCTTTCGCAAATTGCTCAAATATGAGTCATGGGAGTGTGCCTGATGAGTATGCCTTGCGAGTGTGCCTTGCAGGTAGGCCTTGCGCATATGATTTATGTTTTGCACATGACCTCATTATGAGGTCATAGATTTCATGCATATGACTCAGTCGAGTCGTATGACTTGTTTATTGCGGTATGATTGGTTTATGAGTTTTGCACATGACCTCATTATGAGGTCATGGGTTTTGAGCATGTGACAACCTTGGTCACATGACTAGTTTGTTATGATTTGATTTCGCACATGTGACCACTTTGGGTTACATGACTACGTGCGGGAAGAACACTATAGAAGGAGGGCGATGCGGCCGAGGAGGATACGTTCTACATGCTTTGTTATAAGTACTTTTCCTCGTCATTGCCATCGCTTCGCCCAGAGTATTTCTTTCACACCCATGATGGGCCCTAATGCCTTGGATTCTGGGGGAGATATCTGAGTTTACTCAGTAGTTCCTGGAGTTCTTGGTGTTGAGGTTTGTTAGGCGTTGCGTAGCAGATTACTTGTTTGCTTCTCATTTTGTTGCCTGCTGGTTATCTCACGATACTGGCACTTCGAGCTATTCATCACGGCCACTTACGAGCCCCTTTCAGTAAAATGTCTTCGGCTTCGTATCTATCGTCTACGCGCAGGTTTCGCGTTTGTTTGGGGGGATTGAAATTTGTATTTGGGTGGATCACCCGTGTCGTTCTCTGGGCCAGCTCATCTTCTGGTTGAGTTTTAATGCAATCTTTAGTTTTCACGATACAAAACACCCACAGGTTTATTTGATGACCATCCCGTGTCTTCAACTCGTCGTACTGGCTGCATCACTCCTCAGGTGGCAGGGTAGTACCTGCCTGATCCCTCCTCATTACATTATATTTCTACGGTCGGAATCCTATGATGTTGTTTATCACTGTTCCCTTGGAGTTTTTGTCCTTGTAGTATTTATGGTGGTTCAGTCAGGTGTCTCCTCCTTGCCTCAGTGGGGATGGCTTTGACTCTGAAAGCTCTTACCCCCTGGTGTGGTGTTCAGTGCTGCATAGGATAGTGTGGGACAATTGGCCGCCAGACTCTCGCGTTGTCTATTTGGTTGGGTGGTTCGGTTGTGTATTGTGGTTGGCGGCTTCACCCATTGCAAGCGGAGCCTACCTTCTGTTTGTCTGCTCCTGTTCGTTCGCCCTCCCCCTTCATGTCATATCAGTTGGGGGTGCCTCTAGTCCATGATTTGGTCTGTGCTTATTGCTAGACCTGTGGGGCTGGCTTTGGCTAGTTCTGCAGACTCTTTCCTGGCTTGGTTGGACTTCGGTTGGACTGGGTTGGATGGTGTGGCTGGTGTCGATGCCTTTGGGTGTTGGTGCTGCCTCCTTTGTGGCTCCCGGCTAAGGCTGGTGGGCCCCCTCGACTACAAGGTACTGGGGGTTGGGGCTCTGTTGAGTGGCCAAGACCAGTGGCTGCTTGATGGGGCTAGGTATATCCCGTCCTGTGGCTGTCGGATGGTGGATCTGTCTGAGGAGCTGAGGCGGCTGGATGGGCTCGGTGGCGCCTGGTGTGAGGGGCTTGGGGGGAGCGGACTGGGGTGGGAGAGGCGCCTGCGAGCACCGGTTAGACCTGGTTAGGTTGGGCGAGGTCTAATTAAGTGTTTCCAGTCTGGCTTAGGCTATTGGGTGAAGCTGATGAGTGCTGCAAAGCTCCCTGATAGACAGGCTGGCTGATGGCCACCTGTGCCGATAGTGAGTTGCGACTATCTGGTTGGACTAGTTTGTGTCTTACGTGCTGGGCTTTGTGGGGTTTGTTTGGTTTCTTTGGTTGGGCTACGGGTTTTGGCAGGAGGAGGCATGGCACCATGGGTGGGAGATAGGCCTCACTGAGCTTCTTGGTCTGTTACTACCTCTATGTATTTCTTTTATTTGTGTTGTTTTGTTTGGGGGACCGGCAGCGGGTACAGGTCCTCCTCACCGGTACGCTCTTGGGAGGCAACCAGCAAAGTGGGTTCATAGGGTTGACGGCCTGGCATGTGGGTGTGAGAGGTTGACATGTGGGCTGCCTCCTTCCTGCCATTGTGTCTCCTGCGGGTTTAGTTTGTGTGTTTGTTTGGTTTTCTACTGTGGTGGAGGTTTTGTGGGATGGTATTTAGACCTGGTGGTAGTGATTTTATGATTGTTGGATGAGGAACCTGGTTGGGTCGGTCTTTTGCTCGGCTTTGGCTACCCTTAGTGCTGGTTGGCTTCATACCAGAGGGGCTTCAGACTTGGACTGGGGAGGACGCTGGGTTGTTTGATGGTCTTGTAATTAGTTCTCGTGCGGGCATGACTCGGGGAAGGCAGGTGCGGGGCCGTCAACTTAGTTGGCTTAGGATTAGTGGTATACTGATTAGCGGTATCCCTGTGCTGGCGGGAGCCTGTCGAATGCCAGGGTTAGTGGCACGAGTTTAAAGAAAATTAGATTGAATTCAAAGTACTTTTCCTACTTATTACTTTAACGAATATGAAACACTTTTACGATCTTTATCTTTATTGCAACATTATTGTCACACCAAGGAAAGTTCCTTACAAAGAACAGTTAGAGGAAGCTTACGATAGGCGTTCTTGATAGAAGACAGATATCTTGTACTATCGATAACATAGGCAGAGGCCTAGTGCTATCGTTCGACAAAGAAGAGGAGAAGAAGAAAAAGAGAAGTATCGTTCCCCATCCCAAGACTTAACCATCCAAGGAGGGATCGTTATATTACAAAGTGTCACCTTGTACGATGCTAAACGATACAAGATGGCATCCTTCAACTCAGATAGGGAAGGAGATATCGACATCGACGATCAAAACCTTAACCTAGGGGGATTCAGTGACGCCCTAGATCATTGTTCAGCAGAGCCCTCGAGGGCAGCAAGCCTAGCGACACCACAGAAAGGATCACCAGTTGATAGCTCTCCTGCAGGAACCACACGACCCGAGAGAATGTCGGGATCAGTGGTATCTGGGCCACCGGCCCCCACTGCTCCCGCACCAGGCACTAGCATACTTGGAATGACAGAGAATCAGTTTCAGGCATTTCTAGCAGCAACACGAAACACAGGACAAGGAAACATCCAATGACTGAAAGCAAAAGAACCCAACAGATATGAAGGAGCCGAAGACAAGCTATGAATATTCTTGGCACAATGTGAAGGGGATTTTGCCATTAAGGGATATGGAGAACACCACGATGAGATCAAGATTCCATATGTGGAATTTCTACTAAGAGGACTCGTGTGACAATGCATCATGCCCTTCTAAGATAGAAGGAAACAGAGGGAATGGGTCACATACGAAGAGTTCAAGGTGATACTCTTCGAGCAATTCGGAGATCCCAACATCAAAGAAACACCAAGACGAAAGCTGGAAAAACTCAAACAAGGAAAACAAACCTTTTCGGCATACTGGAATGAATGCTGACTATTAGAATACGAGGCTGAGTTTGATGATGCTAGTCTCTATATCATCCTCCTAAGAAACAGCAGCGAGAGACTCCGAGAGGCATGGGGAATCTCCGACTTACGCTACACAATAGCAGAACGATTTGCAAGATGGGCGATCGATAAGGAAAGCAAACTAAACATAGTTCGAAGCAACATGGAAAACACTATAGCATACAGGGTGGTCCAATCATCCAGGAATGTGGACAGAACCTTCAAACTGCAAGCAGCTCGAGGTGAAAGTTGAGAATTACCACGAGGCGAGCCAATGGAGTTGGACAAATCAAGAGCAGGACCTGCTCTGAACCTGTCTAAGGAAGAATACGCCAGAAGAATGAACGTGAAATTCTGCTTAAGGTGCCGAAAAGCAGGATATCAGATAAGAGAATGCAGAAGCCGACATGACAGTGGATACCAAGGTACCAAAGCTGCTGGAAATAATTCCTTCCAAAATCAAAAGAGGAGCATCATTCGCAAAATGATTGCAGAAGATTCACGGGCAGAAAACGACAAATGTCCCCAGTAAATGGTGGTCCAGGAGATCCAAGATGTGGACCTGGAAAACCTATCAAGTTAGCAAACTACTACACGGCACTACATACGCAAAGGGGAGAAGGAGATGGAGATTATGTAATAATCAAGACAAAGATATACAACGAAGAAGATAAAGAAATAACAATATATGCAATGCTCGACTCTGGGGCTACCGAAGATTTCATCGACAAGGAAATCTGCGACAAATACGGCCTCAACGCTAAAGAAACGAAGAAAGCAAGACAGGTCTACCTAGCAGATGGAAAGCCAAGCGCAATGGGTCCTATAACCCATACAGCGACAGTACCTATAGACATTGACAGCTATAGCGAAATGGTAACCTTGAAGGTAGCAGATCTCAAGAACCATGAGATAATCCTCGGGATACTATAGTTGTGAAAACATAATCCGACAATCGATTGGAACGAGAACAAGATGACCTATACACGTGAACTACGTGCGGCACAATATCTCAACAGTTCGCTGGTAGTCTACTCGACACGGATACGAGAAGCGGAATAAGAAACTTTAAATGCAAAGCTCGCTGAGATGCAGCAAGATAAGAGAGTCCGAATACAAAAACTGTACCAAGAGGCAAAAGTGCCTACCAAGGGTTCCAAAGGGGCAGCAGGACATGACCTGTATGCTAACGAATGAATCAAGATACCTGCCAATGGGCAGGAAACAATACCAACAGGAATAGCCATCAGACTACCAGAAGGCACCTATGGACGAATAGCACCCTGCAGTAGTCTAGCAGTCAAACATCGACTCATGACCATGGCAGGGGTCATCAACGTCTAATATACAGGAGAAATCAAAGTGGTCTTGGCCAACTTTGCTTAAGAGGACTACGAAGTCCAAAAAGGCGATCGAATCGCACAGTTGATCATGGAAAAAATCAACACAGAGGATCTGCATGAAGTAAATCAACAAGAAGAAACCAAGAGAGGAGACAAGAGATTTGGAAGCACGGACCAAAACAAGCCCAATACAACAAAGAGAATCAAGATCAAAGAGATCACAGCATAAGCCTTTGGATGGTACTATCAAAGAGGAGATACAACAGGAATGCTCAAATGGACATATGAAGACGAAAAAGCGGTCCTAGCAAAAATCACCATCAGCACAGAACTAGCAATCCAAGACAAGAAATACCAAAGCAAAAAGGGATGGAAAGAATTGATTCCAAATGAATATCATTAATTCAAAAACCTCTTCCAAGAAGAGGAAGCTACTGAACTACCACCATGAAGACCAGGAATTGATCACGAAATTTAGCTGGACAAAGACAAGAAAACAGGAATAATAAAAGAGATTTCCTACAAGAAGTTATACCCACTAGGAGAAGCAGAGCGCAAAGAACTGAGGAAGTACATCAAGCAAAAACTAAAGCAAGGATAAATCACAAACTCCTTTGCATCAGGAGGATCTTCAATACTATTCATCAAAAAGAAAAATGGAAAAATGAGACTCTGTATAGACTACAGAGCCCTCAATTCGATTACCAAGAAAGATCGATATCCATTACCCTTGATTGGAGAGGCACTGGATAGACTACGGTCAGCAAAATACTTCACCAAACTTGACATCAAGGATGCAGACCATAATATACGCATCAAGGCAGGAGACGAATGGAAGACTACATTCGCCTCAAGATATGGAATGTTCGAATACTTGATTATGCCTTTCGGGCTAACCAATACACCGGCTTCATTCCAGAGATGGATCAACAAGGTACTCAATAAGTACCTCGATATATGTTGCATCGTATACTTGGACGATGTACTCATCTACTCGGAAAACATGCATTAACACCAGAAGGATATCAGCAATATCATGGCTGCAATACAGGGATCATGAATGAAGATCAAACCAACAAAATGTGAATTCTATAAAGAGGAAACAGAATACCTCAGATTTATCATCAATCGAAGCGGGGTCAAGGTCAACCCAGTCAAAATGGCAGCAATATGGGATTGGGCCAAACCAAACAACAAAACAGATTATCAATGCTTTATGGGATTCTGCAACTTTTATCGAAGGTTCATAGAGGGACTTAGCCTGCTTGCAAAACAACTCTATAACCTAACAAAGAAAGACAGGAAATGGGAATGGGAAGAAACGGAACAGAAAGCATATGATGCAATATAAACGCATCTAATATCGGCACCTATACTGGTTCATTTCGACCAAAACCGAAGGACAATGATCGAAACTAACGCCTCAACATATGTGTACTCAGGCATACTATTGCAACAATGCAAAGAGGGAAAGTGGAGGCTAGTGTCTTACCGATCCAAGACAATTAACCCCACAGAGTGCAACTACGACGTTGCGAAAAAAGAACTATTAGCGCTAGTTCAAGCATTAAAGGAATGGAGGAGATACATTTTGAACAATGACCATCCAGTCCGAGTTCTAACCGACCATAGGAATCTGGTTCCGTTCATGACTATGAAAGAGCTGAACGACTACCAGATAAGGTGGATGGAACACCTTAGCAAATACAACTTCAAAATCGAATACTGACCAGGCAAAGAGAGTGGAAAGCCAGATGCTCTTACAAGGATTGCAAGTGACAAACAACAAACGAAAGAAGACGAAAGAATCAAACAAAAAACACGAACACTATTACCAAAAACTTACTTCGAGGCAATGGAGGTTATCCAATTCACATCAACAGAGGAAAGGAAAATTGAGAAGGCAAACGAAACAGATAAAGCAATCCAGGCAATAAGAGAAGCATTGAAGGAAGGAAAAAAGGAGATGAAAGGAATTGCTCTAGGTTTATGCCAATGGAAGGATAGAAATATGTGGTACGATGGAAAACAATGGATTTCGGAAAAAGAAGAGATAAGGACAGACATCATACGACAACACCACGATATCCAAATAGCAGGACACAGAGGAACAGCTAAAACCACATAATTTATTACAAGGTCATTCTATTAGCCCGGACTGTGCGAAGATGTCAAACGATTTGTTAAAAACTGCAACATATGCCAAAGGACGAAAAGGGTTAAAGATGCACTATATCGATTACTGAAATCGAACGAAGTTCCTGAACGACTATGGGAAACAATTACTATGAATTTCATCACGGACCTACCAGCATCGGAAAATTGCGATAGCATCCTGGTGGTGGTGGACTGTCTGACCAAAATGAGTCATTTAATTCCTGTCAGAAAAGATATCGACACGAGGGATTTTATGCAAACATTCTTCCGAGAAGTCTTCCGACTTCACAGCCTCCCAAAGAATGTCATTACCGATTGACGAACAATATTCAAATCAGGTGTATGGAAGAAAGTAACTGGAGAACTGTGGATACAAAACAGGATGAGTACAGCATTCCACGCGTAAACAGATGGACAAATGGAATAAGTAAATGCGATACTCGAACAATATTTGAGGGCCTATGTCAATTATCAACAACATGATTGGTACAAATTTTTATTAATGGCTGAATTTGTATACAACAATGGAACGCAAGAAACAATTGGCACAACACCCTTCTTCACGAATTACGGACAATATCTACAAGGTCAGACCACAAATCAAACGAGTAATGGTATAATACCAGACAAATCAGATATGGGAAAACTACATGAAATATTACAATATGAAATGAGTCAAGTACAACAACGAGAAAAAGAACAATATGATAAGCACGGAAGACCGGATCTAAACATGAAACTGGGAGATATGGTATAGTTAATACCACGCAATATCGATATGATGTGACAATCAAAGAAATTGGACTACAAGAAAATCGGACCATTCAGGATACTGGAAAGAGTAAGCAGCCGAGCTCATAAACTCGACCTTGAACCCTTGATGTAAATACACAATACATTCCACATCTCACTCCTTGAATTGCACAAGAAAAACAAGTTTCCCTTACAAACAATTATTCCTCCTCCTCCCATCGAACTCGACAGAGAGTCAGAATACGAGCTTGATGAAATAGTCGATTTTGGCTTCTTCCACGGTCACCTCCAATTCAGTGCCAAGTGGATGGGATATTCACCCGAACACGATAAAACTTGGTACTTTACACACAAATTCAAACATGCACTAGATGCCATCTCAACCTTCCACCAGCGATGCCCAGGCAAGCCCAGCCCAGGTAACGATCACGTTCAACCAGGACAAAGGCGAGGGAAAGGCTCCCACACCATTGTAACAATTCAAGGGCTGGGGTGAGAGCTCCTGCCAAACCATACCGACCAGCCCCGAATACTCATTCATAGGGCCAACTGACGAAAAACTAAAAGAGAGGGAAAGACAAGCACCGCATAACGCCATATAATGGATGGTATGCTATCAAGACGGTTGCCAAACACATTTTGACGACAAACAAGGCTCAGGATGGTTCCCGAGGGAATATTGAAAGTGTGGTCCACGCTCGGACCACGTCCTGAAGCATTGGCAACAATGCTTCAGAAATGGGTGCAGGATGTACAAGGCACAGAAAATCTCTGTGGGATACTACCTGCAGAAGGATGGAAGCAGGAAAGAGTTGGAAGAAGAATATGCCAGGAAGGCATGGTCCGTGAGGACATGGTCCAGGGAGGGAGGGACCCAAAATTCCTCAGCAGAAACGGAACAGGATGTCAGGAGCCTACATAGGCATATCCGTGGAGTCTGAGAACAACTTGGCCTGGCCGAGGCCACAATTTTCGGCAAACGACAAAACGATTGCGTAGCTAAGACAGCTGAACGATAATTAGCATCACATGATCAAAATGGCGAATCTGACCCTAGAATCGGTAAGGGTCTGAGGGAGGACAGTAGATGAAAGGTTCCACAAGCTGAGAAGGACCATGTGCTCGGCAGGATGTGAACTATTGAAACTGGGAGAAAATGCCGGATGGAACTCAGGCTTAGGGGGAGAGGAGCAAATGTCATGAATATGGCTTGGCAAGGAAGAGGTTTTCACTTGACACATGGTTATCAGTTACATGTATGTTATGGTTTCACACATATAACTCATTCGAGTTATATGATTTGTTATGTGTGGGATTTGTGATGCTTTCGTTCATGGCTCAAATATGAGTCAAGGGAGTGCACCTGGTGAGTATGCTTTGTGAGTGAGCCTTGCGGGTAGGCCTGGCGCACATGCTGTATGTTTCACACATGACCTTATTATGAGGTCATGGATTTCACGAATATGACTCAGTTGAGTCATATGACTTGATTATTGCGTTATGATCAGTTTATGAGTTGTGCATATGACCTCATTTTGAGGTCATCGGTTTTGAGCATGTCACAACCTTGGTCACACGACTAGTTTGTCATAAGTTGATTTCACACATGGGATTGCTTTGGATTACATGATTATGGGTGGGAAGAACACTATATAAGGAGGCCAATGTGGCCAAGCAGGATAGGTTCTTCACGCTTTGTTCTAAGTACTTTTCCTCCTTCTTTCACTCCGTGTCGGTAGTGAAGGTTCGGTCAAGATCAAATCAGAGTCCTTGATTTCTATCTCACGATAGGCTTCAAGTCTTTAACTTTGAACACCTTTTGGGGGCTTCATTGTTATACCTCCTACTACGTTTACTGGAAGTCCTTTCTTTCTTTTACTTATCCTTTCGGTTGTTTACTACAGTCATCTCCTCACGGTCGCAATAGCTAAGCCAGCCTCTGCCCACTCAGCCACGTCCGCTCTACGATCATCGCTGGTTCTGTCTCGTGCCATCGAGAACAACTTCACCCTAGAGGCCGAAGTCTCTCGCCTTCAGCATCACATCTCTGTCCTTTCTCGGCGATTTCATCTCGCTGGGAAAGAGATATCTACCTTGTCAGTTGCTGTGGGCTCTGAACGCGCTACAGTTAGTGATTTGGTCACGATTCTGGCAGCTGAAGTTCCTACTGTGATCCCCTCTTTGCCTGTCCCCTCGCTCACTTTGGTTGCTACAGTGGTCTCGGTTGGGGGGGTGAGCTGGACGCTGAAAGTTCTCAGGGTCCAGTGGAGCAGCTCCCTTGGGGGAATGCTATGCTGCTGGTTATCCCGGCCCCTCCGGCAGCTTCGGCTGAGGGTGGTGGTGTGGGTGGACAGGTTTTTGATTCATCAAGACTAGTTGAGGTGCTTACTCCTAGTGTGGGTGGGGTGGATCCTGGTGAGGTAACACCAGCTATAGCGGTATCACCCCCTTCGTGGGGGAAGGTGCCTGAGTCCTCTGGGGCTGAGGCTGTGGCTAGTTGGAGTAATGCCTCTGGTGGCGTCCCCCCTGTAGTGGTGGGTGGTGATAAGAGTGGCCCGTTCACTCCTGTTGCTAGACCTACACCCGGGGGTGGGACAAGAAAGCAGAACTAGAAGCGCCAGGTCGAAAAAGACCAGACCTGACCTGTGCCACATGTCCCCGACTTGGAAGGGTCATCTCC
Organism: Tuber melanosporum; assembly: GCF_000151645.1. Classification (NCBI taxonomy): domain Eukaryota; kingdom Fungi; phylum Ascomycota; class Pezizomycetes; order Pezizales; family Tuberaceae; genus Tuber; species Tuber melanosporum. The sequence goes on from NW_003298914.1 coordinate 27,686, forward strand.
TTCGCCGGTTCGCTACTACTAACCGGCTACTACAGAGTCCGCAGCTGGTTTGCCGCCAGCGGAGTGAGCTGAGGAGTTAGAGGAGGAGTTGAATACCTGGGCGTGTTCGGTCAACTGTCAGCGGCTTTGGAACTATCTCGTCCCCGCTGCTTCTGTCGAGGTTTTTGGACTGCGCTGCCTGTGTGGTGCCCCCATGGTTCTCTACGATGGTTCGTACCCCCTTGGCTAGGGAATCCATGCCCTGTCAGTCAGCTTTCTCTTGGGTCTACACGCTTGAGTCGTTTGAGTATTTCTTTTGTTTGGAATGGGGACCCGGGCTAGGGTGGTCGGCTGGGTTTCCCGGGATCATTGAGTTGGGGCACTCGGGTGGGTTTCAACTGTGGAGGAGGTTTTTTGTAGGGTCACATTCAGGTGGTGGTGGTGGAAATTTTGAATTTTGTATGGGTAACTTGGCTGGCGGGTAGGCTGGGCTGAGCATGATTTTCTTTACCGTTGATAGCCCTGTATTTAGTGTTCATGTTAGGGCATGGTATGGACATGTTTGCGGTATGGGGTTGGAGGTTTAGTTAGTTCGTAGTTAGTGGTATCTGGGATGCGATAACATTGGGGCCTGGCCCCTGGGCTCGTTGTATGCCAGTGTTGGCTGTAAGAGCTTAAATAAAATCATATTGAATTCTAAGTACTTTTCCTACTTATTACTTTAACGAATATAAAATACTTTTTCGATCTTTATCTTTATTGCAATGTTATTGTTATGCCAAGAAAGGTTCCTTACGAATAAGAGTTAGAGGAAGATTACGATAGGCGTTCCCGATAGAAGACAGAGGTATTGTACTATTGGTAACGTAGGCAGAGGCCTAGTGCTATCGTAAGACAAAGAAGAGGAGAAGAAGAAAAAGAGAAGTATCGTTCCCCGTCGCAAGACTTAACCATCCAAGGAGGGATCGTTGCAGTTATACAATCTTTAGTATCCTGTAAAAGGTTTTAAGAAAGTTAAAATAATAATTGGAGAACTGCAGTTCAAATACGGAAATGCGTAATGATCCCACTTCACATAGATAGTCCTGAGCTGACAATGGGGAATAATACTTCACTTCTTATTTTACCGTACGATGGCACCGAGGTTTATGCCTTTGTTACTGATAGTACACGACCTTTTTCTTCCCTTTTTGTCGTCTGTTGTAAGCTTTCTTTAACTCCAACTTGTATACAGCCTTCGTGTTGTAATAGTAATAAAGATTGTGTAAAGATCCCTCCTTGGATGGTTAGTTGTTGGTGATGGGGAACGATACTTCTCTTCTCCATCTTCTTCTTTCTTCATCTAACGCTAGCTCTAGGCCTCTGCCTATGTTACCGATAGTATAAGACCTCTGTCGTCTATCAGGAACGCCTATTGTAAGCTTTCTCTAACTCTTCTCTCAGAAGAGCTTTCCTTGGCGTAATGATAATAGTGCCATAAAGATAAAGATTGTAAAGGTGTTTTATATTCGTCAAAGATATATGTAGGAAAAGAACTTAGAAATCAATCTAATCTAATTTTATTTAAACTCGTACCGCCAACACTGGCATACGATGAGCCCCAGGGCCGGGCCCCCAGGTTGTCGCATCCCTGATACCACTAACTACAAACTAACTAAACCTCCAGCCCCATACCTCAAACATGCCTGTGCCATGCCCTAACACAAACACTAAGTTCAAAACCATCATCGGTAAAGAAAGTCCTCCTCAGCCCAGCATGCCCGCCAGTCAAGTCACCCGTACAAAACACAAAGATTCGACTACCACCACCTAAATGTGACCCTGCGATAACCCCCTCCACAGTAGAAACCCTTCCGAATGCCTCCACTCAATGATCTCGGGACATCCCCACCAACCACCAGGCACCCTCCCCAATCTCAAACAAAAGAAACACGCAAGAAATCCAAGCGCGTAAACCAACAAGGAAAGCCGACTTACAGGGTGAGGGCTCCCTAGCCGTGTGGGTACGAACCGTCGTAGAGAATCCGGGGTGCACCATACCAGCAGCGCAGTCCAAAAACCTCGACGGAAGCAGCCAGAACGAGATAGTCCCCAAGCCACCGGCACTTGACCAAACACACCCAAGTATTCAACTCATCCTCTAACTCCCCAGCCCGCTCCACAGGCGGCGAACCCACCGCGGACTCTGTAGCAGCTGGTTAGTGATAGGGAACCGGCGAAGGCGATGACCCTTCCGAGTCGGGAACAAGTGGCACAGGTGAGGTCTGGTCTTGCTTGACCCGGCGCTTCTTGTTTCTCTTCCTCTTCCCACCCCCAGGCGCAGGTCTAGCCACAGGAGTGGACGGGCCACCCACATCACCACCCACCACCACAGGAGGGACGCCACTAGAGGCGCTTCCCCGACCATCCATGGGCTCAGCCACAGAAGACTCAGGTACCTGCACCCCCGAAGGGGGTGATACCACTGTAGCTGGTGTCACCACACTAGGATCCACCCTACCTATACCAGGAGCAAGCGCCTCCTCCAATCCTAACGAATCAGGAACAGGACCACCCACACCACCATCCACAACTGTAGCTGCAGGGGGGGCAGGGATAACCGCCGGTGCAACATTCACCTGAGGGAGCTCCTCCGCTTGACCCTGAGAATTCTCAGGGTCTAGCCCACCCCCCTCAACTATGACCACCGTAGTAGCCGAAGCGACAGCGGGGACAGGCTAAGAGGGGATAACCGTAGGAGCTTCAGCCGACAAAATCGTGACCAAACCGCGAACAGTATCGTGTTCAGAGGTGAGGGCAGCCGACAAGGTAGATATATCCTTCTCAGCTCGATGAAATCGCGGAGAAAGGATGGAGGTGTGATGCCGAAGGCGAGAGACTTCAGCATCCAGGGCGAAGTTCTTCTCGACGGCACGAGACAGAACTACCGACGAACGTAAAGCGGACGTGGCAGAAAGGACAGAGGCTCGCTTAGCCATTGCGACCGTGAGGAGATGACGTAAATGAACAAGCGTAAAGATAGGTAGAAGGAAGAAAGAACTTCCAGCAATCGTAGGGGAGGGATTAACAACGATGCCCCCAAAAGGTGATCGAAATTAAAGACTTGAAGCCTATCATGAGATAGAAATCAAGGGCTCTGGTTGGACTGACACCGAACCTTCACGTTCCGACACGGGGTGAAAGAAGGAGGAAAAGTACTTAGAACAAAGCGTGAAGAACCTATCCTCCTCAGCTGCATCGGCCTCCTTATATAGTGTTCTTCCAGCCCATTGTCATGTGACCCAAATTGGTCCCATGTGCGAAACTAAATCATAACAAACTAATCATGTGACCAAAGTGGTCACATGCTCAAAACCCATGACCTCATAGTGAGGTCATGTGCAAAAACTCATAAACCAATCATAACGCAATAAACAAGGCCTATGACTCGACTGAGTCATATAGCGTAAAACCCATGACCTCATAATGAGGTCATGTGCGAAACATAAATCATATGCGCAAGGCATACCTGCAAGGCACACTTGCAAGGCATACTCATCAGGTGCATGTCCCATGACTCATATTTGAGCTATTTGCGAAAGTATCACAAATCCCACACATAACAAATCATATCACTTGAATCAGTCATATGTGTGAAACCATAACATACCTGTGACTTATAACCATGTATTACGTGAAAACCTTTTCCTCGCCAAGCCACATTCATGACACATCATGATAATGATAAAGTGTATAAACATATTTTATATTTGTTAAAGTAATAAGCAAGAAAAGTACTTAGAATTCAATCTAATTATATTTATACTAGTACTGCCAATACTGGAATACAACTAGTCTCCCTGTATCCTATAAAACAAACTAAATAAAAGACACTACCATGGACCTCTTCCGCCTTGTACCCTCCTCTCCCGAACATAAATCCAAAAATTGTTACCCTACTCGGGCTTACATGCACTTGCAGCAACTAGTGCTACTTCAGATTTACATGTCTTCCCACCTTGCTGTGCAACTACCATCTCATACTCTCAATCATACCTGCCTCCAATGCAATTTATCCCACATACTCAACAAAAGTAACATACAATCTATCCTAATACCCATATGTCCTCTTATAATGCAATCACAGATCAAGATATCTCCTCGCTAAAACCAAACCACGAAAGGGGCAACCAGGCACCTTTACTATCTCATTTACCTTCACCCATCATAATGCCACTGACATTAGCATTACAAGATCTAACTTATCCTATTGCTGATTCCGGAAGTGCCAAAATCGGTAGTGGTATGCCTGGAGACTCTGAGGCCATTTTCTAAAATGTGTGACGAAGGTCGTGTGCTTCTGGGTAGCCGAGATAAAAATAGCAATGCCACAGTAGGGGCAGTCGCATGTGGTTGGTTGGGCAAGAAGAACCACCTCTTTGGCAAGGTTACCACTCCGGGTAAAATACACCCACTACTATCATGTTTCCTCTCACACTGGGTGCAAGTAGTTTGATCTCCTATCGTTGCCAATTAGCCATCCCTTTTTTCACAATGATTGTGCCATCAAAGAGGTTACTTACTATGACCAATTCCCCATCTACCGCCTTAATAGGATGAGGAGTTCCCAGCTCTGATTACCTATGATTTACCCACTAAGATTTTCACCTCAAGACTGCCGAATCCTTATACATCTCTTCAATAGCAGGACACCGTCTAACATATCAGGGGCACACAGTCCAATGGTATCTATCATCTTTCCCATCACAGCTGTCAGTGTCAACCAAGTCCATCCCACTGCGGATCCTTAACAAAATATAAACATTTATGCTATTGAGGCCGTCGAGGTATTGGGGTGCCTTGTACTCATGAGCATAGTACCCACTACACTCCTAGTCATGCCAAGATCCTCACTCCTCCTTCCTCATCTCTCGAGCAAGAGGAGTGTGTTGGATCCTGAAGCTGACTCCTTTCTAAAGCAGGGGTCACAATGGTTATCCAATATAGGTCTTAGCTTTAAGGCTAACCACCTCATTGCCATCGACACCTATGTGACCGGAGACCCAACCAAGAGTGACTTGAGAGAAGACATTCAACAATAGTGCCCGACATTCGACAACTGAGTCAAGTCATTATCTGAAAACATATTATCCACCAGCATCAGTACTGGAACGCAGTCTAAGAACACAAGCACTGCGCCCCTCTTAGCTATACCTGGGGCATGTGGGAGGACGTAGACAATTACAAACAGCTTGTATTCAATAATGCTGCATGATAGGAGGACCAAGCAACCATCAACACAGGTCAAGGCCCGTTTCTCTAATACCGCTCATGCTCTACTGGCTCCTTGATACGACATTGATCCGTCCGTTTATATGACTACATCTGACGATGAATACAGGTCTGTGTACAACAAGTAGTGGCGCACAGCCATCCCTGCCTTGCCTTTCCCAATTGAAATGGTATGGCAGTACATAAGGTCCTGATCTGAAGTTTATCGTTGTACCACTATATCTCTCTCCTTCCAATCCTGCCGTATCATCCCGAACTAAGAATGTTAGTCACAGTATCAGTAGTTGATAAACCGGCTGTAACACCTCTACTGGAGATACCTGTCCTGTATAGCAACAGGTGGCATTCTGAACTTAGCTAATAATATGTAGTTTGCCAGCTTCATCAAGGTCTGAAACATTGAATAGAGGCAATCATTAACATGGGCCTGAATCTGTTCTACATACAACCTGTGGTCAGTTATAAACTCAAGTCTGTAGTCGAGGGTCAGAAGGTAGGCTGCCTGCACTAAGCGGTAAGTCTCCCACGTTCCCAAACCTTCTTCCTAACACTGAAATTCTCCTCCTAATACCCAGCCCTTTTTCCACCCAATACTTTACCTGAGAAGAAAAATTAAGAAATACATTAAACCTATATCCAAGAACCTGTAAGTCCTCAGAATGTAAAACTATTTCTCCCAACAACTCCATTCATTTTCATGCCCTATCTCCAAACCCAATCCCTGGAAATTGAGTACACTAAACCCCATTTGCCTGGTACTGGCCATGCGATCACTGTCATCGAATATCTTTCCCACATAGTATTAGGCAGCATTACAAGACTCTGCTGACACAATGATAACCCAATCAGCTACGTAAGAGAACACCAAATAACAAACACCAGCAGAGTACCGCATTTGTAGCCTCAATATATTTGACATGTAGGCAAGAAAGAGGAAGTAAGAGACAGGTGAGCCCTAAGGTACACCTTGGCTGACATGGTAGACCTAGAATACAGCCATGAAAATCAAAAGTGTATAGACCGGCTGGACGTCTACCTCTGAACCAATGGATAAAGGGTTAGAGGACACCCCTGTGCTACTACAAAATCTGACAGGAGGTTGACATTAGTATTATCAAATACTCCTTAGACATCCATTGACAGTATAAGCTGTTTATAGTCTTTATTGTGTCGTAGGAATTCAAAGACTACTGCGATTCTCTAAGATTAAGGCAGGCAACCAGTCTTAACAGGACTACACATTCCACGACTATTGCCATTCTCGGGAGGAGAAGTATCATCCTTCATAACTTGACGATATTGTACCTGGATTTATCGAGCTTGGATGTGAGAACCACTTCAGCCTGATACCAGTCTGGAATGTCGTAGTGCAGTCTGTAATCAATAATGCACTGTAACATCACCTTGTCTGTAACTGGTACGGGTACTCGGTTATTGGTTTTGTTTTATATTTTGTCTTAAGTATCGCTTTGATACTTGGTTTGTTTTAAGTATCGCTTTGATACTTGTTTTGTTTTAAGTATCGCTTTGATACTTGTTTTGTTTTAAGTATCGCTTTGATACTTGGTTTTGTTTTATGTTTTGTTTTAATTATTGCTTTGATACTTAAGGAGTTTTACCAAAGAGTATCAATTGATACCTTTGATTAGTCTCGTTCATGCTAGACATGAACAAATTTGTGTATTTAAAGACCGCCTGTTTCTACGATAGAAAAGGCAGACTTCGACAGACAGTATATCAATATCCTTGGTTGAACGGTTACTTCTTTGTTCCCCAGTACACCCTTGAAGCCTCCTTTAGTTCTCAGCTCTCGCCTCCTCTCTGGAAGAGCAGGCCACCTGCCAACTATCGTACCCAATACCGATAACGTGATTAGCACCTTGCGAACACGTTACATTGTCTCTTACTTTCCAAAAATATAGGAAGGGGTTACCAATATCATCCTCCCCAGGACCAGTATTTGAAGGAGACAGGAAAGAGCAATTTCTATTTCCTGAGGACTATCCATGTTGACTGTGGAATCTACCCATGGGGCAGGATTACTTGGAGATAACTGTCGTGCAATCAGGTCGCTGACATTGGAATGTGTGATAGCAGAGGATCCATCTGGGTAGGATATGGAGAGAAGTGTTCACTTAGATTCCAACTTCTGTGTGAACTGAAAGATGTTAGGGTCTTGTCTCTTGGCTATCTTGAAGCAGATATGCTAGAACCTAGCGCTTAACAGGCAAGCCTGGTACACACACGTGACCAACTTGTAGTCCTCCCTCTGCTCCGCCTTGTATCTAGAATACCATCGTAGGTGAGTAACATCCAACCTCATCTTTTCCAACTCCAGTGTCCACTACTTGCACTGACCTCTGCCAACAAATGCTCATGTGAGTACGTCCACTACTCGTCTCACTCCTTCCTACAACTCCCCATCTTCTACCTCTTGCAGAGCATCCAACTATTTCCCAATCTTCTCTCCAACTCCCTTTTTCCAAGCTGGCCTCTGACACATGATGTTGTCTGGTATGTCAACCATCAATATAAGGGCATGAGAACTACGCTTGCAGCTAGCTGTGTCCAAGTACAGATATTTAATGTAAGGTGCTAGGTGCATACAATGATCGATTCTGGAAATGTCTTGAACAGTCAATACTGTTGGAGGGACTAAGGTGATATTATGAGCTGGGGCCATAAACCACTATTTCGGCCATCGCCCACCCATCTTGTTGTGGTCTTTGTTAGGGTCCCAAACTTTATATCTAGCCTTGCAGTCACCAAACACGATATCTGGCTCCCCGAGGTCATTCAACCATCCTACAAACTGGCCCTTAATATATCCAGGTCGAAAGTAAACTCCAATGAGCACCATCCTCTCATCCGTTTCCCAACAACCAATGTGGGCACAGCCTTCTCCATGCTGAACCACTTCAAAAATCCCACAAATAAGAGATCAAATAAATACCTCAACACCTGATTCTTTGATAAAGGAAAGCAAATCCTACCCATCAACATCTATAGGTATCCATAGCAGAAAAGATTAACCATGGAACAACAATCGATGGCCACATAACTCTCCTCACTACTTCACACTTTTAACATTACTTAAAGAACTTTCTCTAGCTCCACTATTAATTTTAACTATGTATTCTATTCCATACTTGGATTTTAGATTTTGTTTGTTTGTTTTAATGATAATGGATTTCATGGTAGTGTATTGTTATAATGACTAAAAATTTTCCCTCTCTGTCGATCTGTGGTTAATGTTGTCCACTAACAATACAAGTAGTCCCTCTGGATCAAGGGAAGGTTTAATAATAAAAAACAAATCAATCAAGGAAAGTAAATCAAATACCAGCACCTGATTCTGACTGCTCCTCCCCACATTTAATGCTGTTGTTGTAAGAAGCATTAAAAGGGGGTTTAAACAGATCCACTCAGGCAATAAGGGCTAGAGGCGAAGTAGAGGTCATTGTTCAAATCCTGGGCAATCCAAAAAGCTCCCTTGTCACATGGTTTGGTGGTGGTCTTTAAGGTTCCATACGCTCAGGAGGAGGAGGTAGAGGGGCATTCCAGCTCCTTACTATTGGCTTTGTCTGACTTACAGTAGGGAGCCTCATTAGTTTCTTTGTCACTGCTAATCTCGACTAGCCTGTGTGTGGAAGACCTTCCATGGCTGCAGCATCTTCTCCGGCTCCACTTTGCCTGATTCCTCTATTGTTCTGGTCCCTTGGCAGGTTCTATTGGTGGGGCTGCCTCCAGTGTATGAGATGAGAAAGGTGGAATAGAAGATGATAACTTAACCAGCAGTAAACATTCATATCCCGCAAAGTGATCTATCTCATCGCATATCCAGCACAGCCTCCTGGTATGCTCACTGGCCTGGCCAACTCCTGCTGGACAAGCGAGCTTGCAATACATGTGCTGTCAGGAGAAGTGTTCTCCAAAGCAGAACCAGCAGCAGGAAGGGCACCCACATGTGGCCTCGAAATGGCTAGTCTCTAGACACTTACCACACACCTTAAGGGATTGGTGCTACTCAAATACACAGATATTGCAAGCCCTTCCACTTAGCTAAATCTTGCCTTCAGCCAACTGTTCTCTAATGACATCTTTTTTTCGACCACAAAGCGGATGCCAATGTAGTAGCATTGGCCTACCTCATGGCATGGATGGAGCCCATGATGTCAGCCCAGGAAATAGTAACTACACCAGTATTGGATTGTTCTAAGTCAGTATGGAGGCCATTAAATGCTGTGCTCCTAGTCCAACCTTCTACCCTCCAGATCGATCCTCGCCCTGTGTCAGCTAGCAAGACACCAGAAATGAAAATCATCCTCTTTTCCAGGTTCTGTAAGAGCTCAAATTCCGGAAGATCCAGTTCTCATAGTAGGTCAAGCCTGGCCTTCTTGAGCCAGTTACCTAACTCTGTAATGGAATACGCTGTCAGAATCAGGAATATGTATCCAATCTCATCCTAGATGTGCCCAGCATGGATGTATGTACTGTTCTCCCGAATATTCTCCATGTTGGACAGAGTCCAGCTGATCTGGTTTCAGATTGCTTCTATATCAATGCCTTCCAGCAGAGCCACCTCCTTCTGGGTAGTAAACCTCATGGTACTGTGCCTCTTTCTAGTATCAAGAGTCTGTGACAATGGCGGCAGTGCTGGAACTGAGTTAAGCAGATCTGGAGGCCCTATCGGTATGGGTCAATACTCTTGTATTGCTGGAGCTGCAGTTACTTTCATGGTAGTGATGGCAGTGGGTCTAGAGGGGATTAGTAGAGTAGTAGAAGCAGCGGCTGCAGGGGCCAGTTCCTGCTTGTCAGTATTCTTTTCCACAGTCTTAGCCTGAGTTGCCTATTCCTTCTCACTGCGAGATTTCCTAGCAGCTTTTCTGCTCCTTCAAGTACTACCACTCAGGTGTTTGCCACATCTCCTTCTTTCCTTCTTTTCCTTTCCTTCTTTAACCTCTTTATCCCAGTGGATGGACTTGCTTTCACCATGACAGGCTACTCACAGGACTGCCCACCCATCATGGGAGGAGCTATCACAACTAGACTCGTAAGAGGAACTGGCGAACGTGAGCTGAACAGGGGACATAGGCTTCTCTGCCATGGCATGGTGCTTGAGCACATATGCTATCTGTTTTACTACATCTGTGAAGAAGGCTTTAGCAGTTAGAGCCGCTGTAGTTATTTCTTTTCCCTCACTGGGGGTGGGGGGTGACGTCTGTGAAGAGACAATAAGACCAATGCCAGAGACAGTTGGAGGAAGGTGATGGCAGGAGGACAACTTACTCTGCAGTGTCTCTATCTCTTCCGCTTGTTTGCTGACAATGTCAGTCAGTGCCTCAACTGCTCTTCCAAGTAGTGGACATATTCCCAGTTGTTCACTCTGCCTTCTGGCCCTTGGTTGCCAAATGGGATACCATGGTTTATCCAAGTCCGCACATCATGAACCATATCATCCGCAATCGACCTACATTGTGAGAAGAGGAGGGGTTGAGTATTGCTAGAGTGGATATCCTTGAGGCTTTCCAAGATGAATCCTATTACGCTACCCAAGTGGGATCCACGGGTGAGCATCCAACCTGCATCCAACATTTTCCAGACATGTGTCATAATCAGGTCTGTCAGAGCTAAGACAACATGGGCGATGTCGGGCTAGGTATATGGGAGTTGTACACCCAATAGGATCTGCCTATCACCTGGGATTCTCAAAGAACCTTGTAAATATCTACCAGGAGAGGATATCGATCATTCATCAGCTGCTAGATATGACGAAGATATTGCTGGAGAGGGGGCGTGTATACTATCACCCTGACCAGTCACCTCGGAGTTGTGTCTGTCATCGTGGCCTATTGGAGCGTCCTTGGCCAACAGCTCAGAGATGGGTAGGACATCTTAGGTTATTAGTTGGGATGGAGAAAAGGATGTGGTATGGATAGTCAATAAGAGTACCACATTGCAGGGAATAGCTAGGTGGATGTGATAAACATCTAGTAGCATGCCAGAGATGGCGGGAGGGATTTGTTTTTTCTGTCCCTCATCGACTTAGATTACCTTTAGAAACTGAGGACCAACAGGATAGAGGGCGGATTGGTAACTGGGTAATACCGACTGTGTACGGTGGTGTATTCCAGCAGCAGTAGGATTGTAGTCCTTGTCTTTAGAGTTATTTAGCTTGAACTTTCTACTCTCGTCAAGAGCCCTTTCACTAGATAATTTCCTAGCCAGGAAGGAGGAGGTAGAAGAGCTTTTCTTCTAGATGGGACCCTAGCGGAGAAAGTTAGGCATATTTCTTGGGAAGGTCCTAGCATGGGAGAGGGTAGTGGACTAAGAGCTAGCCTTAACTGTAGTGGGGGTAGTATTGTCTTTAACTATAAGGATGGAAGATTGTAGGACGACAGCCTGAGAGTCTTTGGGAAAGGAGAGATTAGGGGCCGGAGAGTATTTCAAGACATGGTTAGAGTTGAACTGAATGAAGAGTACTGTGGTAATGTCTTGGTTCAAGCTATACATGGCTGAACAGTCTCAGCCGAATAGAAAACTCATTAGATAAATCTCCAACACTTGCATTGTGGTAACAGTTACTTTAGTGACCTCTTGCCGAACCTCAGAGTGAACCTGCGGGCTTACCTCATTCTGATACCGATAACAGTGGTAAAACTGTAGGAAGCTAAAGTCTCGCATAGGAGGGACATAGGACTGTGTAGTTGTAGGGATCAGGCCATGGTTAGCCTCTGAGTGGTACTAGAGAGACAAGGCTGTCCACGCAGTCTCAAGCGAGAAGGAGGAGTTGGAGTTGAACCAAACAGCAGACGACATCTGTGAAGGGGTTGGAGAATCTGCGGAAGAGAAGGCTGTCGAAGACAGGATCCTCACCCAGACTACACTCAGTTATTAATGGGACCACCCCATGGATATCTCACAGTAAAGTACCTTCTACGCTAGAACAACTAACTTCTAACCAACTGCCAAAATGAAAAATACAAGCAAAAGCAGTGATGAAATATTTATTGTGAGTGAAATAAGGTAAAGTATTGGTATACTTACTTTCGAGACTTGGTGAAAGTATGTGTAAGAAAAGTACTTAGAATTCAATCTAATTTTATTTAAACTTGTACCGCCAATGCTGGCAGACGAGGAGCCCATACTAGCACAGGGATACCGCTATCCGGAATACCACTAACTATAGGCTAACTAAATCTATGGTTCTTCACCCTCCATGCCTGAGTCATTCCCGCATGTGAACTAAATACAAGACCATTAAACAACCAAGTGCTCTTGTTAGTCCAAGTCTGTAGCCCTCTGATATGGAGCCAACTAGCACTGAATAGAGTTGAAGCCGAACAAAAGACCAATCTGACCAGGTTCCTGGTCCAAAAAATATAAAACCACTACCACCCAGTATGAATACTATGTCCCGCAAGAACTCCCTCACCAATAAGAACCCACCCCAGTGCCCGTACTCAGTGATGCTCAGACAACCCGCTGATTGTCCCAGCATCTATCCCAATACCTAAACTAAAGAAATCTAAAAAGCCCAAGTGCGTAGACCAGAGGCAACGCTGACTTACAGGACAAGGACTTCCTAGCCCAGAGGGTACGAACCAATATCTAGAATCGGAGAGGCAGGACAGTAGCAGCGCCATCTGAAAAGCTTAGCAGAAGCAGTCAGTATAATGTAGTACCTGTGCTGTCAATACCTGGCCAAAGACACCCAAGAATTTATGTCCTCCGGCAACTCCTCAACTCCCTCTGCAGGTAGTGAACCTGCCACGAACTCGGTAGCAGCTGGTTGGTGATAGTGGACCAGCGAATGCATTGACTCCTCTGAGTCAGGGACAAGTAGCACAGATGAGGTTTGGTCTTGTTTGACCCTGTCCTTCTTGTTCTTCTTCACCTTGCCTTTCCCGAGCACAGGTCTAGCAACAGGGGTGGATGGACCACCCTTATTACAACCTACCACCACAGAGGAGATGCTACCAGAGGTGTTACCCTGACCAGCCATGGGCTCAGCTACAGAGGGCTCAGGTACCTGCCCCCTGGAAGGGGGTGATACCACGGTAGCTGGTATCACCATACTAGGATCCACCCTACCCACGCTAGGAGCAAGGACCTCAACCTGGCCCAACAAATCAGGAATAAGTCCACCAATACTACCACTCACAACCGAAGCTGCAGGAGGGGCTGGAATAACCAGCGGTGCAATACTATCTCAAGGGAGCTCCTCCAGTAGACACTGAGAGTTTTCAGGATCAAGCCAACTCCGCCAACTGAGACCAGCCTAATAACCTAAGCGACAGAGGGGACAGGCAAAAAGGGGATACCTATAGGAGCTTCAGCCACCAAAATTGTGACCAAACTGCACACAGTAACGTATTCAGAGGCCAGGAGAGGCTATAAGATAGATGTTTCCTTCTCAGCACTATGTAGTTGCTGAGAGAGGACACAGATGTGATGCTGAAGGCAAGAGACTTCAGCTTCAAGGGTGAAGTTCTTCTTGATGGTAAAAGACAGAACCACTGACCAACTTAAAGCGGATGTAGCAGAGAGAGCTGAGGCTCACTAAGCCATTGTGACAGTGAGGAGGTGATGTAGACGAACAACTGAAATGATAAGTAGAAGGAAGAAAGAACTTCCAGCAAACATAGGCGGAGGTATAACCATGATGCCCCTAAATAGTGATCGCAGTTAGACACTTAAAGCCAATCGTGAGATAGAAATTAAGGGCTCTGATTGGATTGACACCAAACCTTCAGGTTCCTACATGGGGTGAAAGAAGGAGGAAAAGTACTTAGCAGAACCGATTCCCCTTGGCCATACCGGCCTCCTTATGTAGTATTCTTCCTGCCACAAGTGAGGTAATCTAAAGCGGTCACATGTGCAAAACTAAATCATAACAAACTAATCATATGACCAAAGTGATCACATGCTCAAAACGCATGATCTCATAGCAAGGTCATGTGTGAAAACTCATAAACTAATTATAACATAGTAAACAAGTCATGTAACCCCAAGTAGTCACATGCACAAAACCCATGAACTCGTCATGAGGTCATATGTGTGCCAACTGTTTGCTGTGGTCTCTCTCTGAACACACAGACTACAGCAAACAGTTCACACTCAACAATGTTCCAGGACCGGAAAACAGAGCACCTGTCAGTACTGGTAATGGCCTCCCTACTAAAAACTACCCATGTCATACCAGCATTCTCAGAGAACCTAGACCCGTCTGTGTAAATGACAACATTTATAGATACACACAAATCCAAGTACAGAAGTTAGTACTATAGGAAGCACAACTCTGCCGGATCCGCATAGGTCAGTAATTATCCTGT
>NW_003298914.1:42355-50235 GCF_000151645.1 Tuber melanosporum
CACAGGTAGTGGAAACATGTTATCAGCTGGTATTGTGTGTGGACCAAATTAACTGTGATTTAATAGAGGAAAACCTTTGATGATAACAACTACACTCACCCACTAATCCTCTATCATGAAAACCAAAAAAAACCTTAAAAGATGTAAATACATAGTAGAAATTCATATTTGATATACCATCCATCAGCCTTAATACTTGCCTCTATTATATCTACCATTGATCCTGCTAAAGTATTAAAAGCCTTTAGATCAAGAAGTTCCCAACCATGAGTAATGGCCTCTAATATTACTTTCTTGACCACATTGACGTCACCTTTCATAAGATATAGCTCAGGGTAGTGCTTAAGAAGCCTACCTTTCACTAGAGACTAAATATTTTAAATTGTATTAAGATCTGGTAAATAGGCAGGAATTTCCATCAGTGTAATTCCCTGTCCTCTGAGCTATCTCATAAAAGGCAAGTGAGTCTTAGCATTGTCAATGATAAAAAATCCCTCTTCTTCTCCAGCCTTTTGTCTGATATTCTCCAATATCCCTAGAAAGTCATAATGATCATAAACATCAATAATTGACTTCCTAGTAACTCCACCCGTAGCAGAAGAAGGATTGGGAAAAACAGCAAAAAAAATACAACAAGTTTGACTATAAAAACAACCAGTCATCATCTGGCTAATTCCTCTCTCCCTTCTCCTAGCCTTAGGTTCAACATAATCCTTATTCCATTCCTCATATTGGTATCTGAAAACCTATTTTCTCCTCTTTCCTCCTCCCCTTCTACAGCTACCTCAGCCCCCCATATTACCTTCCTTCTCCACCTCTTCTTTGTCTAATGACTCTGAGCTAATGCCTATTCCAACCTCTCTTGAGCTAGATCCTCATTCACATGAACTCTCTCTTGTGCCATCTACTTTCTAAGATGCTTTTTGTCAAGTCTTCTCCTTACTGTCCTACAAGAAAGATTGGCAGCAACTTGCTCAGTAATGTCAGAATAGGTAGTATGGCAATTCTTTAGAGCTTGCATCACCATAGTATCATCCTGTGACTTGCTAGTTTTAGGATGTCTTCCTCTACCCTTACTCTCCTTGTCCTCTTGATGTCCCTTTGCAATTGTATCTCTAATAGTAGAGTAGGGGATATTAAGTTAGTAGAAAATTTGCTGATATCTCATCTGAGGCTAATATAATCCAAGAATCCTCCCCCTGGTAAACTCAGAGAGATATGTGGAGGGAATCGGTTCTTTGACATAACTGCGAAGACCAGGAGGCATAGTTTATTGAAAAAATGAATTGATCAGAAAGGTTTCTTCTTAGTTGACTAAGAGCAATTTTTTAAGGTACTGTTAAGAGTATAAGATGATGAAGAGAGGTGGATTACCACTGATTGTCGAATGGGAGTTAATTTTGTCAATGCACAATACCTTTCTTGTATAGTATTGGGGAGATTCCTAAACTCGGTCAACAATATATTATTTCTCTGTTAGATAAAAAACCGGCATACCAATTGAAGGAAATATGTAAAGCGGACTTGAATCTGGATTACATACAATATGTAGTAAGTTACAAACTCAAACACTAAAAATGTGGTCAGAAGGTCAGCTACCTGCACCAAATGGTAAGTTTGCCATGGCCCCAAACTACTTACACTTTCAAATCTCCTTCATGTATACAATATCCTGCTTCTAACAACCAATACACTATCCAGCCAATAATGTACATGAGAAGAAAGAGTAAGAAATACATTAAACCTATACCCAACAACAGAGATTCCTAGAAGGTAAAATGCTCTCTCCCAACAACACTGTTTCTTTTCATGTCCGATCTCTAAACCAAAGGTATGGGGTCTTAAGGCCACTGAACCGCATCCTCCTAGCTTGTGCAATGCAATTACTGTTACCGAACTACTCTCCAGTATGTTACTGAGCAGCATCCTGTGAGTATGCAGCTACTATGATAACCCGATCATCAATGTAGAAGCTCACAACTTACCTGATGTGCTGGTAATATCATCTTCGTAGCTGAAGAATATTAGCAATTTAGGCACTAAAATACAACTTTGACAGAGGCAAGGGAGAAGATACCTCCTTACTGATATCATAAATTCAAAAGAGACATTCATTAAAGTAAAACCAAACTAGATGACTGGAGTATCACCTGCATACCCATGGAAATAGATTGGCAGGATACCTATGGGTAACAAGGAAACCAGATAGAAGGTTAATATCAAGATTATCAAAATCTCATTCAACATCTATTGACTGAATCATCTATTTGTATTCCTTATTGTGCTTTAGGCACTCAAATACTACTGACATAGGGTCATAAACAACATACTTATAGTATAAGCCAAACTAAAACTCTACCAAGTCTGGACTAGCTTCCAACCTCAGCAAGAGCATATGCTCTGCTATCTTCATAGTTGTTGGTATTAAAATTTCTTTCCTATATTAAATTTCAATATATTTAGTGATAAATATTTTATTTTTACTCACTTGATTACCTTTTGGTAAAATCCTGTATGCTGCTGATATTATAATAGAAGGATTATATATATGTTAATTTCATACATTGCCTCGTCAGAAGTGTTTATGATCTGAGACATGTTTGATTACGGTTGCACTATGAGACCGTGGGGTAGAGTTGTCAACAGTACTCACGCAACACGAGTGTACAATCAACCCTCAACTACCACCTCTCAATGATCAATGGTTAATAATCAATTATATGCTATATATATTTTAGAGTAAAATAATACTAAATAAGGCTAGCTAATACTTTGTATAACCTCCCCTTGCTTCCAATACTGCAGCTGCTCTACCAGGCATTGATTTTCACAACTTTTCAAAAATCTCCTCAGGAATTGTCTTCTAAACCAAAGGTAATACTTGTACAAGCCTCTTCTTAACAGCTTCTTTTCCTCCTGGGGTATCTCAAATTCTTGGATATTGCTAGTGTAATCGCTTTTTAAGCTCAACCCATATATGCTCAATAGGATTCAAATCAGGGGAATATGGGGGGTGCTCCTCAACCTGAATACAATTTCTCTCAAGCCAATCCATGACACTATATGTCTTATGAATAGGAGCATTATTCTGCTGTAAAAGAATATCTTCAAGTTGATTACCAAAGGAAATCATTTGATGAATTACAGAAAAAAGATGTCTTCTTAAGAGTTTAACATACCTGGTCTTGTTGATATTTTGGGTACTAGGCACCAAAGGACCTTTTCTCTTACCCCAAAAGCACCCCCATACCATAAGCGAAATACCTTTATCCTTTTCTTTTGGGTAAATACAGTCTGCAAGCGACTGCTCCCCAGGTTCTCTAAAAACCCATTGCTGTCTTGGATCACTGGATTTCTCCACACTGCACTCATTACTCCAGATGACTCTCTCAAATTCCTCAGCTGTCCAATTCCTATGAGCAGTAGCCCATCTTAGTCTCTTAGCAATATGGACAGCTTTGAGCTTGGGTCTTGACTTGGCTAGCCATTTCTTAATATTGGCATCTCTGAGTACTCTATCTACTATAAATTTGTTAGAGAATCATGTTTTATCACTCAGGCTCAGATGGGTACCAACTAGTAGAAAGAGAAACACCCGGCATATATTTATCACTGAAATCTGATCTGGTCATTTTCCAGTTGAATTTGGCAGCCCGGATGATTGTGCAATGCTGTCGCTGGCTGAGAACAGGTGTGCAACCAGGACGCGGAATAGTATCCAAGAACAAATGCTCACATACGCGAGTGAGAAAGCTTTTAATAGTTTACCATAGCTGGCCAATAATTTGAGCAACTAGAGCAATATTCAGGAGGCAGTGGAAAAATCCGATAATCATGCCTTTTTCCACATTGGTCATTTCAGTTCGAGTGGTCTTTAGATTTCGCTTTTTTGGCTTTGATTTATATCTGGATCGGTTAACCATTGGAAATTCGGAGAAAATTAAAATTAAAGAATTATTTGAATAGAGGATCACCCTATCGTGGTGTGTAATATTGTATAGAGCAGTTATCATATAGTTGCGCTATCAGCGAGTTGGCATTTCACGAGGTGGCATTTTTGGTAAGGTTACTTAGTAAGACGATCACGAACACTTCTGATGAGGCACTGTAGATATTCCATTGATTTTGAATGGGAAAATTATACATTCTTTTCATATTTAGTTACAGGATAAATAGAATTTTCCTTATTTTTTATGCACATTGATAAACATTAATTACATACAGGATTGATAATATTTTCTTAATATTTCTTATATACCATTCTAGATTTATGTGCACTTTTTGGATTTTTCTTGGCAGATTTGTAGCATTAAATACCTTTACAGTTATGTTTTTCTACCAAAAAACACATTATTAATTATGTTTTTCTGACTATATTGCTTTTATTAAGAGTTAGCATACTACTGTATATCTAGGGACTACTACCTACTTACCTTGCTTAGATGAAATAACGAACTAAACCTCTACCAATCTATCTTCAAATGATACCACTTCTCATGAAATGTGCTTGTAGTATCCTCTTAAAGATTGTATACTTTATTTAAAGTAGACATAAAATCTCACCTCATCAGTCACAATTGCAAACAGTTGGTGGGAGCTGTATTGGAGAAGAGAACCTGATGGTATCGTACTAGGTTTTATCAAGCTTTACTATATATACCACCTGTGTCATATGCCATTCTGAATATTATAGTACAATCCAACATCAATCAACCATCTGAGGATTAGTACATTTCTTGCTTTGTACATAGGTCAGAACCGATAAGCCAGATCGTCTTCTCCAGGGCCTGCATTCATTGGCAACCTGCTGAGAACAACCTCTATCCTCTGACTGTCCTTCATTTGAGATGTTGTTCCAACACTAGAGGCAGGATCCTCAGGAAAGAGTGGCCATAGAACCAGGTCACCAATCTCAGCATGTGTTGTAGCATAAGACCCATGTAGGGTAGGATATGGATAAGAGCCTCCATCTTGCTTCCAGCTTGCTTGCTAGCCTGAAAGTATCAGGGCTTTTACTCTTTGCTAGCTTATTCTGAATGTGGTCGAACCTGACCCTTATCAGTCTAGCTTAGTAGAGACATCTTGCCAGCCTAAAATCCTGCGTTCCTTCAAGCCTTCGCTTGGAATAACATTGCAACTGCATGCCATCCAACCTCCACTTTTTCAACAACAGTGTCTACTACCTGCACAGGCTACTGCCAAGAGAGGCCAGTAGGAGTACGTCTACCACAATCCTTACACTATCCTACAACCTCTCATCCACCACCTCTTTTAGGGCATCTAACAACCTTTTGACCTTCTTCTATACAGCCTTCTTCCAAACTAGTCTGTAGTACATCATATTGTTTAGAAGGTGTACTTTCAATATTAGGACCTGGGGGAGGTTTTTAAAACCTGTCACAACCAGGCACAAAATCCTAATGTATAGTGCTCAGTGTAGGCATAAGTCTATCATAGCTATATGTTAGAATATTGACCATCCTGTGGGAACCAAGTTCCAGCCCCACAAAATAAACCCTTATGGAAGCCAATAACCAGTAAAATGCGCATTTGAATGAATCATAGCATTAGGAGCACGGTCTTTGTATTGAGCATTAATGTTACCAAATACAGTATCTGGCTCACAAAGCTCCACAGCCCACATATCAAACTGAGCCTTGGTAGGATTCGGTGGAAAGTAAACTCTGGAGGAGAACCTTCCTTTCTCCTCTCTCTCTTTACTCAACCCAGGTATTAAATGATCCAAGCCACACAACATCACAGATCTTACAAATATCGGACTCTAGAATTACTACAGTACCTGACCCTTTAATAAATGAAAACAAATCTCACTTTTCTCTGTCTATTAGTACATGTTGCCCCTCCAAATCCACAAGAGGTTCAAGATTAAAAACTGAATCAACAAAAGAAATCGGACCAGATGCCAGCACCAAATTCTGAATGCTCCTCCTCATACACAATGCCATTGTTATAAGAATCATTAAAAGGAAGCCTCCATAGATCTACTCACAATATTCAGGCCAGAGATGATAATAAACTATCTGGATAATAAGTAAACCTAGTAGTGTTACTCATTTCTAAGGTCTTGGGTGTCCCCAAAAGGGCCCCTATTGGGAAGGAGGATGGGGACAACCTAGCCTGTTACTAACCTTTAGCATTCTCAGATTTCTGCTGCCTGGTGGTATCCTTCTTCCTATAACTACTTACTTCTACCAGCCAGGGCATTGGTGACCTACTCCCACCTCAGCATCCCCATCACCCAGTCTCTGACTCCAGCTTGACCCATTTCTTTAGGGTCTGTCTGAAGTGCTCAGTAGTCCTGCCCACTAAGGTTGTAGGGTTAGGAGATGATAACTTAGGTAAAAGGGGTGTATACTGTTCATAACCAGCAAAATGGTTTATTTGAGCACAGAGCTAATGCCACCATGCAGTATCCCCGCAGGTTTCTCCCACTTCTCCGCAGCAGCTAGTTTTACTCTACATGTGCTATTGAGTGAAGTGTAGGCTAAAGCAAAATTGACAGCATGGAGCAAAGTCAGATATTTACTAGTGGTAACTATTCTCTGAACATTCATTGCAAAGCTTGGTTGGGCAATCCTTGTTAATTATCCTGTAATTCTGGGAACCTGCACACAGGGAAACTCTGCCTGCAGCCAGAATGCTCTTAATTGCAATATCCTTCTCAACCACAAACTCGATACTATATGTTATTTCATTAGCTTACCACATAGCACACATGGACTTCATGATATTGGGCTGAGAAACCCTAACTACGTCAGGATTAGATTGCTCTACCTTAGTGTGAAGGTGATTAAAGGCTAAACAACCAATTCATTCCTCGACCTTTGAAATCAACCCTTAACCTGTATCAGTAAGAGGGACAACAGATACAGAGATCTTCACCTTTTCAGTATTCTTTTGGAAATCAAAGTCTGGAAGACTAAGTTTCTTCAGGAGCTTGAGCCTAGCCTTGTCAACCCTGTCACTAAGCTCATCGATATTATGGGCAGCCCAAGTTAAGAAAATGCATACAATCTCACACCTCATATGGTTAGCCTTAAGATAGAGAGTGCAACTATGGACCTTTGGAGCATTGTATAGGCTGCCATTAATATGATTCCTGATGGTCTTAACTGTGATACTCACAGGTAATGCAATGTGTTTATGGGTTGTAAAACACATGGTAATATGCCTTCCCCTAATCTTAGGAGACAGTAAAGATATTGGCAGTCCAGATACCAAGTTCAACGGGTCTAGAGATTCCCTGTATACATTCCAGACCTGCCTGGGAGATGGTCCAATATTCTAAGTACTAGCAGCCACCACTGCTAGGTGTGATAGAATCGGTATAACTATTGGGGCTGAAATTGAGACAGGTTTCTGTTTGTCAACTGTGTTCTCTTGAATCTTAGCTGGTATTGCCAAATCTTCTGTGCCACTGGACTCACTAGAAGCCTTCCTTGCTAACCGTGTTGAGCTACTTGGATGTGGTATCCATCTTCTCCTTATTTTCTTCCCTTCTGTATTCTCCAATCCTTTTTCAGAGGTACCCATTATGCTTTCCTCGTCTGAGCCAGCTTCAAGACTACTCTTCTATTGCTGGAAGAGCTGTTACTACTAGACTGGTTGAAGGAGGCGGTAGAGGTCGGCTGGGCATATACGGCTGCCTCCTGCAGGATTCCTAGGAGCTTTAGTACATCTGCTAAGTTCTTTACTACCTCCATGATAGTGGCTTTAGTACCTGTAGTATTCATAACAGCATTCTAGTCTTTAGAGGAGGTGAGATAAGCAGGAGTATCTGAGGGAATAGTAGGAGTACCACCATCTTGAATAGAGGGGAAGCAGCGTTGTGATGAAAATCCACCTTTTCGGGGTCTCAA
>NW_003298914.1:50721-52646 GCF_000151645.1 Tuber melanosporum
GTGTCATGAATACTATCCACTCAAGCCTGTGACCTCAGAGTTCTAGTCTTCTTCCAGTACTATAGAGGCATTGTGAACCATTATTAAAGTAGAGGGTAGTAATTTTAGTAGAGGCCAGTAAGGTTGAGGTATAGGTGGTTGCAATAACTGAGAAAGCTATGGGTACAGGCAAGATGTGACATTCGTGGTGCATATCTACAGGTAGTTTGAAAATTATAATAATAATCCGCTTTTTCTCCCTTCCTCACTATTATTGGCCTACAAAAACTGAAGGCTAGGGGAAGAGATAGCAATATGCTTAGCAGGGGATTCCAACTGTGTAGGGTCATGCATTCTAGCAATAAGGAGACTGTAGTTCTTATTGGTATAGTTGTCTATCAGGAACTTAGATCCTTTGTACTGGCCCTTTTCCTCAGATAACAGACTTGTGAGAAATGAAGAAGTCCATGAGGCAGTACAATCCAAAAGGGTATAGTTAATGCCTTCCCTAGAAGGTGTGACCTCTTTCCAGGACAGTGATAGCAGGAGAAGTGGTAACAAATCAGGTGTTAGCCTTAATCATAGTAGGAGTTGAGTTGTCCTTAGTAGGATGAGGTCAGGATATAGGAATGATTACCTGGGAGTCAGTTGTGGTAGAGAAGGTGACAGATGGTGTGTACTATCATTCCCAGTCAGAGTAGAACTGTGTTAGAAACCCAGTAGTTGAAGCTTTGTCCAAGCCACATGCAGTTGAACAAACCTTGCCCATAAGGCAACTGCATACACCAAACTCCACTTCTTTTGGTAGGATTAGATGCAGTGGCAACTGTCTGCCTTCCAAATTTATAAAATGACAGAAAAAGGGTATTAAGACAAGCATGAACAGGTGCAAAATGACAAAAACGATGATCCTCTCCTAGTATAACATATGACTGTGTAGTTTTCGGAATAAGACCAAAGGAAGCCTCAGAAACAGGAATAAGGGTCAGGGCATCATGGACTTGTCCAAGTGAGGAGGGAGAGTTGAAGACAAACTGGATGGATGATAGCATCCTCCCAGGAGGTGGGAAGGCTCTGGAGAAGGAGGTAAAAGTTGCCATGCTCAGTACTGTGACAGCACACAGGCATTATAGAGATCAGGTCATGGATTGCTTAACCGAAGTACCTTCATAGGTATATGAAAACTGCTGCCTGATCACATGACAAATAAAAACTTCAACTTTTGTGTAGTAAATGAAGTAATATCATGGGCAAAATAAGCAAAATAGTTAATTGATAAGTGGACATAGTCCAAGAATGGTAAGTAGAGGGAAGAACTTTGGTGCTTTAATCTAATTGTATTTATACTTGTATGGCAAGCACTAACTGACAACAAGTCTGGGGCCAGTAGACTCCTTGATTAATGCACTGCTGGTAACAACCATTAACCATGAAATAAATAAATCTCCAATCACACACCTCAAACATGGCCACTACATGATCCAATATGAATAGTAAATACCAAACCATTAATAGCAATGAAAGCACTCCTCAAAGCAACACTATAGAGACTGTGGAATAGACCTAATGAAGTTAAGTAGTTGAAGTCACAAGACTACTTCATGTAGTTAAAGGCATGTGGAGTACAAGTTCTCCAGGTTTATTGCATAAGGAGCACAAAATAAAAACACAACCTCCTGGTCTTAATACCGGCCCAAATTCCTACTTTACAATAGAATTTTCCTTCATCATAGACATTTAATAATCTCACAAATGACCCAAAAAAACAATTTAACATCTGCCTGTCATTTGCAAATAAAAATAGTACCTTGGTATGGTAACAGAGAGTAGAGTTGAGTGGGACTTATATCTGATACCTGGTGTCTTACTCCTCCATATGATATCTGGAGTACAGTCAAAGAAATCATTTGGCGGAAACCATAAACTGACAGCGTAAACAGTTACCT
>NW_003298914.1:52796-71970 GCF_000151645.1 Tuber melanosporum
GTGACAAACAAATTGGTACTAGATAAGAAGGGGAGTCGTGGTTGTCAGCCGCTTTACAGTACTCAGCAGTTACCAGTAGCCCGTAATATATAATTAGAATTCATATAACCTGACATACCTGCGACCAATCTACATAGGAGCTTGACCCTATGAGCCCCGCATCAGCTAAGCTACCAGGCCAGATGCCATAACATCTCTCCAGCCCGCTAAGCCCCACTGGTAGCAAGTCTCCTGTGTACCATACAACAGGTTATAACTAGAGACAGTGGGTGATTATTGTGTAGCCAGACTACTGGAATCCCAACCCCTGACATCAAGTGGCAAGCAGATGCCCAACAGCTAAAGCTGAGAGCCAAAATTAAGATAGCCACAAACAAGTGGACATTACCACCAGCCTTCAACATGCTAATGAAGCCATGGGGTAAAGGATGTCCTAACTGGCATTTCGGAGATCTAGCAGGCCTAGATAAGAAATGAGATATAAAGCACTTAGGCCCTACTTGCAATGTGTGTGACTACTAACTGCCATCAGTAATGACACAGAAATATAGAGGTTACTAAGCATGGCCTAGAATCCAATCACCCAATACCACCACATAGAAATCCAATAATCTGGCACTTAGGTAATAATGATTCAAAGTCAAAGCCATAACTATCAGTAAAGATTTTGGCTTGTACCTAAAGTATTCTTGGTAGCTGATGCATATGACCCTCAGAGTACTAATCATGAGTTAGGACATGACTTCAGATTATAGAGACGTCAGGGGCAACAGGGTTGTTATGAAACTCACAGGGTGCAATCAGATGCCACACTATATCCTCCAAGTACAGTACTATATTCTCCTGACCTGAGCAGACACAGCAAGACATTCTCAGGTCCTAAAAAATACCCAAAGGGGCTCTCTTTTACTTCTCTATTACTATTATCACAATTGAACTTGTATACCAAATTCTATGCTTTATTAAGAAACTAATAGACATTGTAATTTGCTGCCCAAAGCAGCTACAGTTCTTGGAGATGCTCTGTATACCAGGAGAGACTACTGGCAATAACAAGTAGTAACTCAACCAGGATTGCAGGTGAGTAGACATTCTTTGCACCATTGGAAAGCGGGCATCGAGGGGATTTTGACATTTCAGTATGAGATGTAATGTCCAAAGGACGCTTAAAGAATCTGGCATCAAAGTCAGCACTTTTCTAAAGTAAATACTACCTCCACAACTAGCGGTAATGTTACCAGTATTGCAGGCGGAAAGGTATTCTGTGGGCTATTGGAAACCTTGTATCTAGGAGGTCTTGACCATGTATTATCAGACATCGCAACCAAAGGAGGCGCAAAAAATCTGGTATTAAAGTCAGCACTTCATCAAAGTAAAACAGATATCCAAAGAAAGCTGTCACTCTACCAATATTGGAGGCAGAAAGACGATCCTTACATGGTTGGAAAGCTGGCATTATGTCAGTCTAGGCTGTTGAATAAGGGATGTTACATCCAGAAGACCCCTGTGGTATCTGGTATCAAAGTAAGCCCTTCACTAGAGTAAACACTGCCTCTAAAATAAGCTGTAACTCCACTAATATTGCTGGTGGTAGACATTCTTTACCCTATTGGAAAGCGGGCTTCAGGGAGGTTTAGGCTTCCTCCTACTGGATAGGCCACCCAAACGATACCTGAGGAATCTGCCATCAAAGTCAGTACTTCACACCGGTAAACACTAGCTCTAAAATAAGCTCTAACGCCACCAATGTTGCTAGTGGGTAGACATTCCTTACACCGTTGAAAAGCTGGTGTTGATGGGGTCTAGACTCTGTAGTATTGGACATTGTATCAAAAGAATATCAGGGGAATCTGGCATCAAATTCAGCAATTTGCTAAAGTAAATACCACCTCCAAAATAAGCTGTAACTCTACCAATATTGCCGGTGGGTATACATTCATTACATAGTTGGATGGCTGGCATTAAGGTTGCTTAGATTCCCTATTATCGGACATTGTATCTAAAGGATGCCTGAGGAATCTGTTGCAGTTTTTTACACAGTTGGACAACTGGTATTGGGGTGATCTAAACATTTCAGTATGGGATATCATGTTCCAAGGACGCCCACAGGATCTGGTATCAATGTAAGAACTTTGTTAATGTTAAAGCTTCCTTAAAATCAAGCTATGACTCTACTAATAATACTGGCAGGTAAATATTCTTTGCACTAGTGGAAAGCTGGCATTGAGGGAGCATAGACTATTCAGTATAGGACTTGGCGTTCAAAGGAGGCCCCCAGAATTTGGTGTCAAAGTTAGCACTTCACCAATGTAAATATTAACTCCAAAATATGCAGTAACACTACCAATATTGCTGGCTGGTAGACGTACTTTATACTTTTAAAAATCAGGTGCCAAGGGGACTTAGAACGCTCTGTATACAGCTATTTGTCATAGGTGTTCATGGTCTGAGACCTACTTAATTAGTAATGGCACTGTACTCTGGTGGGGTACCATGATAGGGTTGCAGCCAGTGATCATGCATATAAACAATCAACTATAGTGAAGAATCAACCATAGTGAACAATAAATCAACTGATCAATCACAATACTCCATAATAAATTGTATAATAGAAATAGAAATAATACTAGCTAGTACTTTGTATATCCTCCCCTTATCTCCAAAACTGCAGCTACTCTATCTGGTATTAATTTCCACCACTTTTCAAAAAACCCCTCAGGAATTGTCTCCCAAACCAGTGGTAATACCTGTGCAAGCACCCTCATTACAGCTTCTTTCCCTCCTGTGGTATCTCCAATTCTTGAATATTGCTGATGTAATTGCCTTCTAAGCTCAACTCATACATGCTTAATAGAATTCAAATTAGGGGAATATGGAGGGTGCTGCTCAACCTGAATACAATTTCTCTCAAGCTAATCCATGACACTCTATGCCTTATGAACACAAACATTATCCTGCTGAAAAGAATATCTTCAAGTTGTATACCCAAGGAAACCATTTGATGAATAACAGGAAAAAGATGTTTTCTTAAAAGTCTAATATACCTAGTCATATTGATAATTTGAGTAATAGGAACCAAAGGACCTTTACTTTTACGCTAAAAGCACCCCTAAATCATAAATAAAATTCTCTTATCTTTCTCTTTTGGATGAATACATTCAACCAGCTACTTCTCCCTAGGCTCTCTGAAAACTTATTGTTGCCTTGGATTCTTGAATTTCTCCATACGATATTCATCACTTCAAATAACTCTTTTAAAATCCTCAGCAGTCCAAACTTTATGAGCAGTTGCCCATTTCCATTTCTTAGCAACATGCTCAGTTTTGTCTCTAGATCTTAATTTGGCTAGACACTTTTGTTTTTTGATATTTGTTTCTCTGAGTACTCTATTCACTATTGCAAGTTCGTTAACTAAAATCATATCCTATCACTTAGCCTAAGAGTAGTCATGGTGGTACAGGCTCTCAGTGTAGTACAAAACTCCCAGCTTTTTTTTGTTACCTGTAGAACGTCATAGGCTGGGTGCAAATTTATTCCCAAAGTGCACCCTTGTAATTTTTTGATTTCACTTAGCTGCTTGAACAATTATGCAATGCTGTCACGGAGCAAGGAGGCAAGGACGCATAGGGCAAGGAATATTATCTAGTAATTACTGTTCACATGCTCGAGCAAGGAAGCTTTTAATTATTGTCCAGTACCAGCCAATAGTTTGATCCACTAGGGTGATATTGCGAAGACAATAGAAAAAGACAATAATCATGCCTTTTTCATTATTGGTTATTTCTCTTCTGGAGGTCTTTGGAGGAAGCTTATTTTTTACAGCAGGTTTGGCATATCTGAATCGGTAAACTATGGTTGAATTATAGAACCGGGGTTTTGGTAGAGGTGTAGAGTTGAATGGGTACCTGGATCACCAGTCACAATCTGACCTGTTTTCTTTTCTTGGGTGAGGCTGCTGACTAAGCTTTCATAAACACTGATACCAAGTGGCTGTAGGATATTGCATTAAAAGAACCAGTAAGGTATCTGGTATCAAAGTCAGTACATAATTATTAGTGGTATTGCGTGTAGTCTGAGTATGGATGATCTGGAGTACCAACATATTGCCAGTCTACTATTATAGTAATGGGAAAGTGGCAGATATACTACTGGTGCATAGGGATATATCCAGATATTTTAGTACAGGTAAAAGGTATGTTGAAAGTGCGTAAATCAGATAGAGGAAGTACTATAAAGAATAACTTTGGTGTTAGCCAGATTTGATATTCCATGATAATTCAAGTAAGTAGTGCAATTAATATAAGAACACACCTCGATATGAATTAGATGCAAGATTATATCTAGGTTTACGGAAGCCTAGTCAGGTAATGCATGATTTATCAGATACTAGTATTAGTTACAATTGGTACCAGAACATACCATGCTGTAGATTTGATGTGATATTGTGTAAGAATACCACAAAGTCTACAGAGGTAAACTCAGATTACTAAGATGCCAGTTTTGGTCACGATAAATATTGAAGTATTGTAGACATAAAAAATGCATAAACAATGTCATTTGTGTCCTAGTGCAATACAATGCCACAAGAGACTCATTTTCATTTTTTCTAAGGGCCAATATTCCACGGAGGTAACTACTATCTAAAGTGAGGGAAATGCTAGTTGAACCAAGATCAAGGAAATTGTAATGAATGGCACCATTGGATTCCAACTATACCAAGATAATGTAACAAGGCAGGCAGGACCAGTGTGCCTTGATTGTATGTAGATTGATACAATTAGTAGGACATGTTAAAGATAGGGAATAGTTTATTAGATAACTGCATGGACATTTTGCATTGAGAGAAACTAAAGGCTCTATTAGAGCCCCATAAGAAACTGGAGCTGGCCCAAAGAAAGACATGGTTGATCTTCCCAAATACAACCAAAATTTCTACTAATTAAATATGAAACCTACAAGTAGGCAAAAGTCAAGATGCTAAAGACATTTGAGTGAAAGGGGACAGTAAGCGACAGTGGGAAATCGCATAAAGTGACTATAATTTAAGATTCCTGGTAAGTGATTAGTGTAGTAAACAGCAATAATCCAACCACCGATCATACAATAATCTCCAATAGCAGGTTAATAAATGAACAAAGATATTTACCCAGTATTATGAACTAAAATGAGCCAAGAGAAGCCATGGTAGATCCTAGGAATCAGGTAGGAAAGACCTTAAGTAGTTGAGTAAAGATCTATCTCGAAGGCTAAACCCATAGCCTTATATAGACATTCCTACAACCTACTTACAAATCCAACTGTCATATCAATTGTGGCTGTGTCTCATATGTCTACATGATTGTTTGTTCTCATAACCTCTTTCTAGTCATGAACAAAGCAATCATGATTTCAAAACAGGTCCCATGTGCAAAATCTTAGTAAACCTTATAACGCTTTCTACTATGTAACTAATAATTCTAAGGTAACATAATGATTATGACTGTAACAATCCTACTTTTTCCTAATTAGTTATTCAACATGTTACTGACCTTACCTGCTCCATTCTCTTGATATCTCGATTGCTTAGAAAACTATTACCTTCATTATTACTTGTGATAACAATGATCATCTTGTACTCACAGTATAGCTTACAAGCGAGACCTCCTTCTCATATAGCATTGTCGAAGATGTGTATAAAGTACTGACTCAACTTGTAATATAGGAAAGAACTTAATACAGTTCCATGAGAAATCTGTAACAGAGGTACTTTTTTCGTTTATTTATAAAAGAAATCATGTTATTACTTATTTAAGGTATAAGAACATCACATGCTGTGCTAACTATAGTGTAGAGAAAACCCTTCCACGCGGGACCGAGAGAAAACCTGTACCCCCGAGACCTTCTTGTATAGATCCAACTACACACATTCCAAGAGCGATCAACTCATGTTTTCTGTCTACTGAGCTTACTACTTAAATGTAAAAGGGTCTCGTCTAGAAGCCAATAATATGCCTGACAAGATTTCTTACCCGAAAGACCAGCCCTCCCTCTCACAACACAGAGCTAACAGCAGGAAAGCCCACCAAGCTAGGTAGGATAGCATAAGGAAAAGCACTATCATGTAATCTACTAGACATGTAGAAAAAGCAAAGTAAAATAACCACTGCTGAGTGAACCGTGAGATCGCCGTTCATAAGGAACTGCCTCCAAAGTGAGTGGCAAGTAAAGAGCCATAAGGCGAGATGCCTCCAACCAGCTGAGCCATAGAAGTAGTGTAATACTATGACCCACCAGTCGAGAATAGCAGCCTCAGAGCCAGGCCCAAGATGTAGATATTTTGGCAGAAAGAATACTGCCTAGCAGTTGTGTGCCAACCTATAATCGACCACAGGGAGGCCGTAGGCCAAAACCCCACAATGCAACACAGTGGAGTGAAGAGGTAGTAATATAGTAGCAAAGGAGGAAAGGCAGTTCAGTGGGCATGGATGTAAATGAAGTAGGAGATGGAGGAAAAGAAAAAGGCTACAGTGTAAACCTAAGAGTAAAAACAAAATCTTTACTGTTTTACTGAGTCTCTCATGTAATTCCTTGTTCTCCAACAGATAGTATAACTTAGTAAAAGAGATTCCACTAGTAGTAGGAAGAGAGAACTATGAGGAGAGGTGGTAGACTGTAACTTGAACCAAGTGACTAGCAGTGTATAATCAAATCTCACTGGGAGACAGACTGCGAAGTTACTAGCCAAGTCATTTACCAATAGGGATAGTGCAAGTGGGGAGAAGGAGGTCTACTACTACCGGCACTGTCTAGAAATGAAGAGAAGAAGCCAACTGCACTGAAGCTAAGTCAGTACCTATTAGCAAGACAGGACTACTAGGTGAGTCCAGATAACTCCTTTATTTATCAAACAAGAGACCACCGAGGCAAAGACAGCAGAGGATGAAGGAGTTAATCAGACCTTTAGGCAGAAACCATCAAGGGGGCAGAGGGGAGAGGGGAGGGCCCATGATAGTTGACATGGTATTGCCAAACTATGTGGAAGGCAAATAGGAGCAACAGAGTATGATGTACATGAGTTTCAAAAAAAAAAATTTGTTTCATTTTTTTTTATCATCTTATTTATTTCTCCAGCTTTATTTACAGTAAGGCCAGGAGTCATGTCAGCTTATGCCATGTAGATCCATACCACCACTCTACCATGTTCTCTGGTAGTTAGAAGAAAAACTGTGGCCCTAAAAAGGCTAATATCTGAAGCCAGGTGCCTGAATCTCAGATCCCATGACTTCAACATGGAGGGATATTGCCTAGAGCTACCAATACCCAACCAGTCCTCATTTTCAAAAGCTCTGCCACCAGTCTCCCGTATGGCTATCTACAAATAGTAAAGATAGAAAATCCAAAAAGCTATACTTTGACGCAAGGAAAACCCCCATCCTGACAGTATACCTCCTACCAAATAGAACAAAAACCCAATCAAAGAAATCTCAACTAAAGGCTGAAACCAATTACTCGCCTACAACAATCAGATTCCCAGCCGGATAAGTACAGATCTACCCACACCTCAGAAAGTTGAAATGGCGAAGAGGCACCCAATATAGGTGACATAAATGGATGTCTCATGCATATAGCCCATGGATGAAAGCAGGAGAAACTGTAAAGAAAAAGTTTTAACTGTAAGCAGGAGGTATTGGTAAAATGAGAGCCCCAAGCTGTCTATCAGGGAGAGCCGAGGGCACTACCCATGGTAGCCAAAGCGGGTGTAGTAGTAGGGTATCAGCCAACAGTAGTAGGGTACCAGCCAACAGTAGTAGGATATCAGCCAACATGACCGAAGAGAAAAGGGGAGGTAGGGCCTGAGGTCCTAATGCTAATACAACTGAAGCTAAACTGTTGCCATATTACAGAGTCTCTCACATAGTCCCTTGTTCTGAGAGAGATGGCATTATTTAGTGGAAGAGATCCAACAGGCAGTAGGGAGGCAGAAGCGCATGGAGTAGAAGGTGACTGTAGCTTGAACTAAATGACTAGGCAATGTAGTCCAATCTCACTTCAGGACAGACACTGAAGTTGCTAGCCAAGGTGTTCCCCAATGGAGATTGTGCAAGTGGAGAGAAAGATGTCCACCACTGCCAGTTCTGACCAGAAGGGAAGCATGTAAGCCTACTATGCCAAGGCTAAGCGAGTACCTATTAGCAAGACAGGACTACTGGGTGAGCTCAGATAACTCCCCCATCAAGGAGATAAGTGATAAGTAAGGTGAAGGCAGTAGAGGATAGAAGAGTTAACAGTACAGCTAGACAGAAACTATGAAGGGGGCAGATGGGAGTTGGGGGACCGATGATAGTCAACTTGGGCTTGACAAACCATGCAGGAGGAAAACGGGAGTGACGAAGCATGATGTAGAGGTAGTTGTTTTTTTTTTTGTTTTTTTTTTTATAATCTTATTTATTTATCCGTTTTAATGAAAGTAAGGCCCGGGGTCATATCAGCTCCCGCCATGTAGACCAGTACCTCCACCCCGCCTTGTTCTCAAGCAGCCAGAAGAAAAACCATGACCCCAGAAAGGTTAACACCAGCAGCCAGATGCCCAACCCTAAGGTCCCACAACTTGAGCGCGGAGGGGTCTCTCCTAGAGCCACCGATACCCAACCAGTCCTTGGTTTAAAAAACTCTCCCGCAAGTCTCCCGCAGTGCTATCTACAAACAGTAAAGACAGAAAGCCCAGAAACCCATCCTTCAAAGCAAGGAAAACCCCCATCCTGACAGTACACCCCCCACCAAACAGAAGAAAACCCAAACCAGAGTAACCCCAAACCAAAGGCCGAAGCCAATCCCTCGGCTACAACAACCAGATACCAACCCAACCCGTGCCCCTTGCTTGGGACAAGCCAATGGCCAGGCCTCGTCCATGAAGTCGAAAAAACGAATAGGTGTACTGTATAGGTGACATAAACGTATGTCTTGGGCATATAGCCCACTGTCGCAAGCAGGAGAAACTGAAAGAAAAGAGTGCCAGCTGTAAGCAGGAGCCATTGGCAGAACGAGAGCACCAAGCCGTCCGTCTTGGAGGGCCAAAGGGGCTGCCCGAAGCAGCAAAAGAGGGAGAGGTAGTAGGGTGCCAGCCGACAGTAGTAGGTTACCAGCCGATATGACTGAAGAGTAAAAGGGAGGAAGGGCCAAAGGCCCCTGTGCTGACCCAACCAACCAAAACCTATTGCCATATTACTATGTCTCTCATGTAGTCCCTTGTTCTCCGAGAGATAGGATTACTTAGTGGAAGGAATGCCACCAGCGGTAGGAAGGTGGAAGGGTGAGGTGAGGAAGACAACCAAACTTGAACCGAGCGACTAGGAGGGTATGGTCAAACCTCACCGAGAGACAGACCCCAAAGTTACTAGCGGAGGCGTTCACCAACGGGGATCATGCAAGTGGGGAGAAGGATGTTCACCACTACTAGTGCTGTCCGGAAATGAAGGGAGGAGGCCAACCATGCCAAAGCTAAGCGAGCCCCTATTATCAAGACAGGACTACTGGGCGAGCCCAGATAATTCCCCCATCAAGCAGACAAGAGACAAGCGAGGCCAAAGTGGGAGAGACGGAAGAGTTAATCGTGCCCCTTGGCAGGAACCATCGAGGGGGCAGAGGGGAGTGGGGGGGGCCCACGATAGCAGACGTGGTGTTGTCAAACTATGTGGGAGGAAAATAGAAGCAACGGAGCGTGTGTACAGGTAGTTCCTAGACCTTGCTATTTATATAGACACCTCACTCAACTATAACCCTCTCTTACTCATACCTTCATACCACGATATCCTATGATTTACTATTGTAAGTTATGTGAGATTCTCAGCTGACTCATATGAGTCAACTTTACAACATACATAAACCAATCATAAACCCCAGAATAAGTCAGGTGCCTGAAATGTGTTATATGCGTGAAATTCATCACTTATAATTATGAGTCACTCGCCAAAGTTATAATCTCATATATCTCAAAACTGAGAATTATTGCATAACAATAAACCCCTATAACTCGCAAGTACAACTCATGTGAAAATCTTTGTTCCTTCTTGCCAATCTGCCTTGTCACAATCTGGTGTGTGACAATTATCCAAAGTTACAATCATGTGCAAAACTCATATGATCTCTAAACAAGTCATATGTAAAAAAAATAAACGTAATATTTTATGACTCAACTGAGTCATTAATCAAAACCATATTCCCCCTGACCTCTAAACAGGTCATGTATAAGAACATTAAATATAACATATGAAATCCTTTACAAACTATGTCAGGTTTGTAACACTGGCTCTACCTTTCCAAGACCTAGTCCTATAGGTTCCTTAGCTTCTTCTATACTCAAACTTTTCTGTCACTCTCTAAAGCCTTCGGGTTCACCTTTCTGCCCTCTGGTACCCATTCCTGAGTATGTGCTCTATCTTCTCCCAGTGTTACCTTTCCACTCACAACTCTTCTGCAATCCTCTTATTTCTCACTCTTAGTGGTAAATTATTTCCCTTAACATTTCTTTCTGCAAAAAGATTACCATGTGCTGGAGATTTGGATTACGCTCTACCAGCCCTCTAGTCCCTTCGATGGCCATTTTTGATTCTCGATCAATTGTAGTGGTTGTACTTGGACATACAGGATTGTTAGATGATAATTTCGTTCAATGAATTTGTTGCAGCATTACAAGATTTTGGTGCATTGGGAGTAGTCTCTGATTTTCTTATTGCCCAAGATTCTCATTTACTTCTCTTTACCAGATAGCAAATTATGTTAATGTTTTCCATCCATGTGTATCAAACGCTTATTGTTCCAGCAGGTGGTCCACCTATAGGCGCAATGATCACTTTGATTGTTGACAACAAGCTTATTGCATCCTGCTGTGATTTTTCGATCTTCTTCATAATTTTCTTTTTTTATCCTGTTGTGTCTCTTATTCCTATTTTGCTTGATCTAGAGGTAAAATTTGTGAGCTAATGGTTAACCAGTCCTCGGTTATCTCTTTCACCTTGGTCTGTCAGCTTTTCCTGATAATAATTGAGGAATTGTGGAATGGTCACGTGAGAGTTGGTGAAGTTAGTAGCTGGATACCACTCAGGATTATATTAATAAGAGTAATAGGTCCACTTAGCCCAGTATAGAAGTTAATTGTAATGTAGTCGAGAATTAATCATTCTGTGAGATTCATGTTTGTCTTCTCTTGCTATCTCAATAGCACAAGGTGGTTGTTAGTATTTTGTAGGTAAATTGTGACTTGAATAGAGTTCAAGTTTGGTAATGTTGAAGACTAGGTATTGGCTCTTTATCAATGGATGAAGGTCTTGCCTATATACCTTTTATCCCACCTATTCTTTTAGAGCGTAAGGTACCAGTTTCTGATAATCTAGTTTTTTACTTAGTTAAGAAGTCTTTATAGCCATCACAATGAGCTATACTTTGACACCTGATTCCATCCAGTCTTGGAGGATAATTTGTGCTTCAATTGGCTAATTCTCATATTCAGTCAGCTGCTATATTAATCTCAGTATTGAATAAGTTTTAAATCTAGCTCACATTTTCTTATTATAAGATATGTGATAGGATCATCAGATCTCAAGGATTGTTGGTTGGGTTCTATCTATAGTTTGCATAGAATTGTATGATTCATGTAGTATCTTGATCAGAGTTGTTGTATGTAAAAATCCACAAATGATAGTCAATCCTCACACTCCAATTGCAAATATTCTACACTTTCTCTCCAGAATTGGTCAAGTGGTGCATTGGTTCTTTTGGTTTCTCTATCTGTTTGTATGCAGAATGCTATTTACATCTTTCTTTCGATGCATATCGCTTTCATCATTTGGTTCCACAACTCTAATGAGAATTGAGACCTTCAATCTGCAGAGATATCATTAGGGAATTGTTAGAAATACTAGGATCCAATACCTAGTAACTACTCTAAGTTGCCTTAACCTACCCAAAATGGAAATCTCTAGTCTCCCACATCCCCTGCTGAGTTCCATGTAGGCCCACACATCTTCATACATATTCATCATTGTTACATCTTCTGTCCCTAATGTTACAGAATCAATGGCCTGTGAATAAAATTGTATACATCACTGCCATCCATCTAACTTCGTCTCGTTGGTAGGAGATACAGGAGGGCACCCTCAGCTAGGTTTGGGAAGTGGAAAGGACTAAATCTATCAAATACCGTGGGAGTCACTAAGCTGCCAAAATGCAACATCTTTGGCATAGAGAGTATGCCATGCGATGTTATTTCGCAAAGATCTGATATTGAATGTTAGAGGATCTGTACGAAGAGCCAATACATTCCCATCCACCCTACAATAATAACAACTTTCTAGAACTTGCAGGTACACTATTAATACATTCAACAGAGTTGGTGGAGTGTTACAACTGGGTACAGTGATGTGTGCTGGTTATAGGAATAATTCTGAATACTAAATGACAACTAAGAACTGATTACCGCAAACAACCAGTTGCTGATGAAGAGATTATCTACCAATTTGGTAGAATGACGTACTGCGAATTGTAGGAAGTTATGTGGAGGATATCTATAGGTTCGACTTGGAGCTATGATGGTTTAAAGTCAACAACATATGAGTGTCGCATATATGATTATTCCTGCAGACCCAACTTGCGGATGAAACTAATCCTTTCATCAATAGAGGGGACAATCATGGTTAACACAGGTCTACTTGAGAACTAGGCCACAAGTCTAATAACTCTGAATATCAGATGATTACTATAGGAAATAGTATAGTTTTGAGTTGATACAATTGTAATTACCGAAGATGGTGTAATAATTTTCAGGGTCTCCTAACATTCACATTTCAGGGGAATACCTGACATTACCAGTGGTAGTTATTTTATTTTATTTTATTTTGCTTTTTTTGTTTTTATTTCTATATTTCTTGAGTCCTGCTTACAGTAAGGTCTGGGAGTCTTGACAGCTTATACTAGGGAGATCCTTACCTCCGCTGTGCCTTGTACTCTAGTAGCCAGAGGAAAAACCGTGAAACCACAATGGGGAACACTAGCAGCTAGGTGGTTGATCTTCAGATCCCAAGACATGAATATGATAGAGTCTTCCCTAGAGCCACTAATACCAAACCAGTCCTGGGTATAAAAAAGTCACATGCTAGTCTCTTACATGGCTCTCTACTAGCAGTAAAGATAAAAAGCTCAGAAGCATATTCTTCTAAGCAAGGAAATTTGCCTTTCCAATAGTACACCCTCTACCGAACAGAAGAAAAGTGAAATCAGGGAAACCCCAAACTTAAGGTAGAAGCCAACCACTAACCTACAATAATCAGATTCCTGGCCAGCCTCATTGGACTAACTACACCCATGAAGTCACAATAGAGAATTGGTAACATCAAATAGGTGACTTAAATATTTGATTTGGGCATATAGCCAATGAGGATGAGCTGATAGTTATAATCCCATCAGGTGGATCTTAGGGCATGATAGTTGTTACAGAGCATCGTGAGTGGAAGGGTCATGACTGGCATTTGTAGGGTTTTTCCTATTGTTGTTTGTTCTCCCAATCAGGCAATGAACTCTCTACGTGTATTTTAGTGTGGTGGGATCAGTCGACTATGACTGAGGAGCATACAAACACGACACATCTTCTCTCCACAACACGAACGGATTTCTCTTCTGCCTAGAGTGATTTCCACTGCCGACTGATCGCAGCATTGCCATCAGACTGTTGCTATCAGGTTATGAGCCCGGGGCCCAGTTCATATATTAGCAAATTTGTTAATCGCTCAAAGTAATGATGACTGAACAAGACGGTTTGCCATCACTGTTAGTGGGGATGAGCTTTCCCAAACTGGATGGTACAAATCATCGTATATGGTCTATGCGGATAACAGATCTACTGCAAAGGGAAGGAATTTGGGACTTGACGACTGGTAAGAAGAGGCCATCCTCGAGAAACCAGAAACAGTAGATGCAAACTACGAGAAACTACAGGAACGATACCTGGCCCAGAGAAGGAGAATCCACCATGTGATTGGTACCGTATGGCTGAACATGACTGATGCAATTGCTGTAGTATACTCCGGCGAAAGATGGACTACGCCATCAAAGATTTGGCAAAGCATAATTGAAAGCTATGAGACTACTGTTAGCTACGATGCAAACCACCTGCAAAAGGAGCTATATGAATGTACTCTTGAGGAGCCAGGAATAGTACTCAACTACCTTAATTGAATTCGTGAGCTGTGCGATAAACTCACCATCTGTGGCCAAACACCCTCACAGGCTCAACCCATCTTCCATGTTTTTGAAGGCTTACCCAAGTCACCTGAATGGAAAGTCTGGACAATGGTCACCAAAAGCGCTTTATACTCTCTCACAACCATCACCAGTTACAACAAGTTACAAGCAATACTCACCGCCTATGAAGTCAAAATACGTCACGAGCGGACCCTGGAGCCAGGCCAAGCATTATTCAGTAAGTCAACCAAGAGAGTGAATAATTGGGCAAAAGGTACCAGTACAGTGAAGATAGGTAGTACTAGTCACACTGAAAAACCCAATATGATTAAATTCATGGACACCTGTCAATACTGTAGAAAACGAGGGCATAAAGTTCGTGAATGTTGTACAAAGACTAAAGAGGAAGAGGGAGGAATACCAAGGACTCGGACAACCATCAAACCTGCTAGGAGAGCCAGTGTGATCGGAGAACAAATGTGGCTAGTGACAGAAATAGTTTGGCGAGAGGTGCATCGAGAACAGCAAATCGAAGAAGTGTTAGTAGCTAAAGATGAAGAAGCGGATTGGGTGAGTGACCCTGGCTGTACCAATCACATGACCAGACACCTGGGAGCTTTTGTTGAAGGATCCTACCGTCATTTGACACAAAATGAACAACAGATGTGTACAGCAATGGGGGAGTTAGTTTCGGCTATCGGTATCAGAATGGTTAGAGCGAGGATTTGGTCACCAATATAAGGATCAAAGACGATTCTTCTGTGTGATATTTTGCACATACCTACCGCAAGTTCCACAAATTTGATCTCCGTCAGCCAATTGACGGTCAAAGGTATTGATATATTTTTCAAGAAAGAATCTGCCGAAATATACAAAGATGGAGTCTTGATAGCAATAGCAAAGAAGGTAGATTGCCTCTACATACTCCTGACACGAAGTGAAAATCCTGGATGAAAGCCTACATGTCTCGATAACGGATCCAGCACCCATTACCCTATGGCATTTTGGACTGGGCCATCTGCATCATCAGGCGGTTTTGAAAATGGGCAGTAACAATTTGGTTCCAGGCCTATTCATACTATAAGCAAATACCAATATGAGCCGTTGTACCGCGTATTCGAAGGAGAAGATGGCTCAGACCCCATTCAAACCGGCAGAGCACAGAATGAAAACCCAACTCAAACTTATCCACTCTGACCTGCATGGACCGATACAGCAGAAGTCTTTTGCAGGATGCTCATACTTCATACTGTTCATAGATGATTTCACAAAGTTCACAGTAGTCTATTTCTTAAAAAAGAAGAGTAACGTGGTGGAATGTTTTCAAGCATACAAGGCACATGTCAAGAAGCTACATCAGGGAAATAGCAAGAACAATGTGATTAAGGTAGTTAGGACAGATAGAGGGGGTGAGTTTATGGGAGAAGCCTTTCAGAATGAACTGCGAAGATGCGGGATTGAGTCGCATGTTACGGTACCTCACACACCTCAAGAAGATGGAGTATCAGAGAAGAGTAATAGAGTCCTGATTGGGAGGGCGAACACTTTATTACAACACGCTAGAGCTCCATGGGCCTATTGGGCAGAAGCAATACAAACTGTTGTCTATTTAAAGAATCTCTCGATTACGAAGGGTACACATGCTGTTGATGCGACTCCCTATGAACTCTGGTTTGGAGAGAGGCGGAACATCGAGCACCTCCGGGTTTGGGGATGCACAGCATATGCCCATGTATACCCTGCCAAACGGGCAGACAAGAAGTGGAGCCCACGCAGTGAAAGACTCATCTTTATTGGATATACCCTCACAACAAAGCAGTATCATTTGTACAATCCAGAGACCAGGTAACTTATCACCTCCCGAGACGTCATTTTTCATGAAGACTGCCCTTTCTATAAGCCACTCCAACAGCAGATATTCTGTCCAATGCAAGATGAAAGCACCCAGATTTTTGTTCCCATGGGTAGTGAAAGTGATATAGACTTCAACTCAGGTTGAGATGATGATGCTACATCAATTCCGAATGTGGATGATGGTGAGGCTACTGGAGAAGATGATGTGGAAGTAGGAGAGAAAGAAATAGAATGTACAGAACCAGAGGAGTCCGGTGATATGCAAACTGACCATTTAGAGCAACCAGGTTTGAGTGAGCAAGCAGGGAGCAGTGAGCCACGTGGAGGAAGACGTATGATGACTGGTATGAAGTCATACCTTGGGGCGTACTGGACAAAGCGGATGGAGAATTGCAAGGAAAGGAGGAAACAGAATGAGTCTGTTGTAAAAGTAAATCAGGCTGTCGAAATTGACTTGACTCTTCTTGTTGCTGATGGACTTAGATCTGTGACAGCTACCCTTAAGGGCCCAGAGTGTACAGATTGGATCGATGCAATCAACAGTGAATTGGTATTATTAGAGAATCATGAGATATGGACTGTTCTCTCCGATAATGAGATACCTAGAGATGTGCAACCAATTTCATCACGGATGGTATTATAGAGAAAGATAGGAGAGGACGGAATGGTTGCCAGATTCAAAGCACATCTCGTTGCGCATGGTTTTCGCCAGCGGGAAGGACTTGATTACTTTGAAACACATAGTCCCACAATCTCTTTCGCAGCAATTCGGATGGTTCTATCACGGGCTGCTGTCGAAGACAAGGAAATTGTACAACTCGATATTGTTACTGCCTTCCTGAAGAGTAAAGTTGAATAGGAGCTTTATCTCCGGCTACCTAAAGAATTTTGAAAGATCAAGAACAGGAGAATCAAGTTGCGAGGCAAGGAGGATCCACTGGGAGTTGTGAAGCAGGTCACTGTATGATTGAATCGCAGTCTTTATGGTCTGAAGCAGGCCGGCTACAATTGATACAATACGTTGGAGTTATATTTCGTGGATGAGATGCAGATGCGTGCATCAAAGCTAGAAGCCGGCATATACACCTCGAAAACTGGAGCTACGATTATTGCCTGAGTTGACGACATCCTGTTGATTGGGACTGCTGATGAGGTGATAAGGATGAAGGCAGATATTCAAAGAGGATTTACAATCAAAGGCCTCAGAAGTGTCAAATTCTTTCTTAGTATGCTAGTAGAATGTGACCACATGAATTGAAAGATCTATCTCAGTTAAAGGACATATCTAGAGAAGGTTTTAGGAAGATTCAGGATGGAGGACTGTAGAGCAAGTGTAACCCCAATGGAAGTCAAGACCAAGTTGCATGTTAAGAGGGAGTAAGAATATGGCACGGATAAGTTATTATATCAGGAAGCTGTGGGAAGCCTTACCTATGCAGCAATAACCACACAACCTGACATTGCATTTGCCACTGGGATGGTTGGGCGATTCACCTCGGATCCATCTACACTACACTGGATAGTGGTGCAGAGAATCCTACGCTACTTGCAGGGGATCCTCCAGCTGAGGATATGCTTGGGCAAGACAACAGGTGACGCTTTTGGGGGAGAAGGAAGATGAAAACCCCCCATTACTGTCTATGCAGATGCTGATTTTGCCGGAGAGGTAGATGACATGCGATCGACAACAGGTTTTGTTATCCTGGATCAGTATGGAGCAATTGTACATTGGAAGTATATATGGCAAAGAACAGTGGCAAAACCTACAGCAGACGCAGAGCTCAATGCCATCACACTTGCTGCTGAGGAGGATATTTGGCTGGGAAAGTTACAAGCGGAACTCTACCAGTACGACAATACCATAATCAATCCTGTTTCTATTGTCAATGACAACCAAGCTTGCGTCGCTATTCTGAAAAACGGGCAGTTTAAGACATCAACACACCACATAGGTGTCAGGTATTTCTGGTCAAGACCGCTGGTACAGGAGGAAGAGGTACAGATCATGTATCTTTGGACGGATGAGATGATAGCAGATGGATTGACAAAGGGGTTGGAATGTGGAAAGCACATGAGGTTTATTGAAATGTTGTCAATGGTGGACTAGTTTGGTCAAGTCTTGATATGTTTTTTTTCTTTTATTTTCTTTTATATTTCACGGTTATAAATTATTTTTTTTTGGCATGAAGATGGTATGGCTCAGCATCAGATATATGGAGAACCGTATGGGATTAGGGGGAGTGATGGTTATAATCCCATCAGGTGGATCTTAGAGCATGATAGTTGTTACAGGGCATCATGAGTGGAAGGGTCATGACTGGCATTTGTAGGATTTTTCCTATTGTTGTTTGTTCTCCCAATCAGGTAATGAACTCTCTACCTGTATTTTAGTGCGGTGGGATCGGTCGACTATGACTGAGGAGCATACAAACACGACACATCTTCTCTCCACAACAGGAACGGATTTCTCCTCTGCCTAGAGTGATTTCCACTGCTGACTGATCGCAGCATCGCCATCAGACTGTTGCTATCATGAGCAGCAGAAACCATAAGGAAAAAGTGCCCACAGTAAGCAGTAGCTATTGGGGAAATACAAGTCCCAAGCTATCAGTCCAGGAGGTGTGAGGAGGCAATCTGAGGTAGGGAACGTTTGTGGAGTAGTAGGATACTAGTCAACATGACCGAATAGAAAAAGGCAGGAAGGGCACAATGCTCTAACCGAACACAACCGTAGTCCAACACGAGTAGTATTACTCCCTCTGGCAGGTATTGCCTTGTTCTCTGAGAGATAGCTTCACGTAATGGAGGGAGTCCCTGCAGCGGTAGGAAGGTGTAACAAGACATTATAGACTACAATTACAGCTAGGCAAACCTTTGTCCACACTGGTGTCAAGAGGCTATTGGAGTAGCAATGGTAGTAGACCAGAGTCTACTTGGTAGAGGTACTGTTGGTTAGGCACCTCAGTTGGACCTTCTATGCCATACTAAGAAGCATATAGGTGCTATTAATGAGTGGTAGTT
Organism: Tuber melanosporum; assembly: GCF_000151645.1. NCBI lineage: Eukaryota > Fungi > Ascomycota > Pezizomycetes > Pezizales > Tuberaceae > Tuber > Tuber melanosporum. Next base: position 71,883 of record NW_003298914.1, read on the forward strand.
ACCCATCTGGGTAGGGTAACCGAAATAGTCAATTCAGGGGTTACCCTGAATTGCTCAATGGTGAGTACAAGTGGAGGTACCATACCTT
>NW_003298914.1:72043-74633 GCF_000151645.1 Tuber melanosporum
CCAGAAATATGATTGTAAGTTCGAGTCAGACAATCAGTTGAGCTCCGAACAAGCTATAACATAGAGGTATGGTAGCTATTACCCTCTACCAGCTCCGCTATCAGTCTGTAGTATCATGGGCTAGAGCTTGGTTAGTTGATGTAAGTCTAGTAAAGGTTTACAATTAGGGACTCTCTAGTAACACTATATAGGCTCACCCTATCTATTCAACAGGAAGATGGTTACAGGATATGTAGGCAGTAGCGGAGACCCTGGAGAGTTGTCTCCAGGTAGCTTTGTGCAAAACAGACCAGATCTGATTGAGTAATATTACCTGCAGGTTAGAAGTCATATGTAAGGTTAACAGAAGACTATAGGAGAGATAACAGAGGGTTATTGCCCTGAAGGTGTAATAGAATTACAGAATCGTTGAGGACTTTTGGACACTAGTCTGAGGTCACAATGAGACCTACTTCTAGGAGGGTTAACTGTGGGTAATACATATTGGTAGTCAACCTTTGAAGGTGTCAATCAGGAGAGATACATGACGATTATCAGGAATCATATTAAATAGAATAGAACAGAATGCATGTTTAGGAGCTGCGGATACTTGTAGATGATGGAGTCTATATGGATAGAGAGTTCCATACTTGGTATTGCATCAGCTTGAGCAACACAGCTCGCCACTGGCATGTTTCCAATCAGAAGTGCTTGTGCTCCTGCTGTTGCATTCTATATGCAGTAGCTAAAATTCTTCTATCAGGTCGAGGTTAGCAAACTACACAGTAGTGCAGTTTACTACAGAGGATCTTTGATCCTGCCTGTGCATGTTAGTTAGACAGCGCAAGGGAGATGGGTGCCCCCAAATGCAATGTAGTGAGGGGGAGCAACTGGTGGTATGTGCAATTTACTTAAGTATATATGAGTTCTCTTCTACTCTGGCAATCAACTACCTCTCAAGATCAGGACTTAATTGACTAAGCTGTAGCTTAACCATATTAAGTTTTACTATTTTGTTTCTTCAAAATCTAATGCTGAGACTTTGAAATTTTATTATATTTGTATATTGAAAAATTCAACTGGCTGTGCTCACAACCACAGGATACATCTTCACAGAGGGAGACTCCATTGAAGTAGGTGGAAGCGCAAGGTGAAGGCGGTGACTACCACTTGAACAGAACCACTACGAGGATATAGTTTAATCTCACCAGCAGACTGACCCTGAATTTACTTGATGAGACATTCCCTGTTGGGAATCATGCAAGTGGGAAGAAAGTTGTCCACCACTTCCAGTGCTCAGTGGAAATGAAAAAAAGAAGCTGACCATGCTAAAACTAAGTGAACCCCTATAAGCGAGACAAGACTACTAGCGGAGCCTAGATTACTCCCCCATCAGGCAGACAAGAGACCAGTGAGGCAAAGGCAGAAGAGGATAGTAGAGTTAACCGTACCCCTTGGTTGGAACTATCAAGAAGGCAGAGGGAAGAGTAGAAGTCGTACCATGATTGACATGGTGTTGCTAAACTATCTGGAAGGAAAATAGGAGTGACTGAGCATGTGTGAGTTGTAGTTAGAGGAGTACATAATTTGTATAAAAGATAGATGTAGTTTAAAAATACACAGATGTAGAATATAAATATTAAAGTACCTTCCAAGCATTTGGACATCAAGCAACCAAGAAGAGAGCTTAATAATAAAATGGTATTCACATCATTCGATACTACTTTACTTCGCTCTAAGTAGTCACAAATGAAACGAGCTCTTTATTGAACCTTCCAAGACAAAATTCCTTTCAACGAAATAAATCTCAATTGGCCTAGATCCATCCTAGTCTATACAGATTATCTCCCACTAACAGTATATTGTTAGATCTCCTTGTAACCAAGACTCTATACCTACCACCTTACCACATAACATGGCTAGGTGACCAAGTGTCCCAACACAGTTTTCACATCAATGGAAACCTCAGAAAATCTGTACTTGATACCTTAGTTATGAGAAAATGAAGAGGCCTACAAGCAAGCAAATGAGATGTCTCAACCTCCTAAAGAGATGACCCCAGGGGAACCAATGAATACCTCAGAACATGATCACTACACATCTTTTCATCATTTATCCTGTTCCTTCTTCTCTCCAAAAGCCTTTTAGAAGACAAGCAGGTAATGCTTTTAGTGTCTCTCTGTCTCCAAGAGGCCCTTCTCCTATTTTGATTTCTTCTACACCCCATCGTAATACTTAGGCAGTAGACCTTGTAGCACTGGGCGCTAAAGTAGGTATAGTCATAGGACAAATAGGGTAGGACATGTCAACCAGTAGTTATACTTGCAACATTGCCTTAGACAAATTATTGGCCCACTCCTAGGCAAATGCGCAGGAGATGGGAGAAGTTCAATAACAATTGTTGGAAGAACAACATGTACATGACAATGACAGAGCAATTATCTTATATCAGTGTACCTTGGTGGAAACAAATATCAGATAAATCAAAGAAAAAATCAACTAGAAAATAGCTACTAAGTTCAAAGCACAAGATACTTGGCAAGAGAATCATAAAGTAGTGATGATTGAACTGTAGCGAGAACTGCAAGAACACAATCTTATCCAAAAATAA
>NW_003298914.1:75332-80223 GCF_000151645.1 Tuber melanosporum
CTATTCTGAAATTTCCAGTTTTAATAAACGGTTACCGCCATGGTAATTGGTGGTAGACAAAAAGGTGCCCTCCCAAAATTAAATTGTAACTCTCTTAAATAAATTAATATACTTAACAAAGAATTCAAAGGAGTGGTCTAAAAAGTAGGCAGATATGAGGAGAAACAGCTGGAGCAGGACTATCTCTTACAGGATAAATTGAAACTTGAGAAAACATTCTCTGACAAAAGGCCCTATGGAAGTTAGTCATCTGAAGGCAAAAAGGATAAAACACATGTCAAAGAGGATGGTCCCCTCATGGAAAGGGAAACAGAAACCCGAGCTCCAGAAACCTGCAAAGAAATCAATTCGGACCACAAGGTTGATATATACAAACTTCAAAAAAAATTTGTGAAGGAATTCCCTAATGAATAATTGATAAAAAAAGAGAGAAAACAAGTGTACTCATTGCAAAAAGGCAAATCTTTATTACCAAACCTGCTGAGAACAAATTCAGGTATCGAGAACAATGGCAGAGTATTGTACAGTCAAGATACCAAGACCCAGAATGATGTGAGTAGTATACCATCTCAGGAAGATTCTGGCCGCTCAAGTGCCAAGAAGTGATAAACTTCAGAAACTAGGCCAATTGGAGGAAATCATAGTAATCATTTCTTCGGTACTGACAAAGACAGTATTTCGGTATTGTGAAGGTAATATATTCCCTTAGAATCGAAAACAATAATAAAGGAGTATTGAAGAGATGGAACCAATCCTGCAACAGTCACCTGGGTAGGAGGACCTGTAAACCTCTTGCTCTAAAGTCAAGGAAATCAATAAAGAAGAATGTACCAATGTGGGAGGTACCTCTATACTCCATAAGAGAGTGTTGCATATTTGGTCCTAATGACCTGATACATATTTGTTGGAGTAGTCAGGCATGTGGCCTAGGAACTGAAAGATCTCTAATAAGAACTAAAAACTAGGCAGGAAATAGAGAGTACTAAGAGTACCGAACAGTAAGCGAAAGCAATGCTAAGATAAAGAACCTAGAAAGATGAGTACAGCATATTTTTGACCTATATTGGAATAGGTACAAGAACTCTAGACCATACCTTAAGAGACTACTGCTGAGGTGTAACACTATTACAGAATGGGCACCCTTTAAAATGTGGAGACTATCTACAGTTAAGTGATTGTAGATAATATGCCCGAAATGGTTATGAAAGAGACAGGCAACCAGCCCCACACAACTAGACTATGTTTACCTGATATCTGGATGATAGCAGAAACCCCCAAGATTGATTCCACTGAAAGTGAAAGTAGAAGGTATTGGAACCAATCGGCAAGGGGTAAAGCCCACTAGTAGTAGGCTGCCCAATATACCAAGGAGACCGGTTTGTCTGAGAAGACTGATGTGGTCGAAACTGTGTAGGTGCGGTAACAAATGTTCTAGTTGTTCTCAAACCCTATACATGTTGAAGTGTGAGAACTACGATTCAACTGCTTACCACAAGCAATACAGATAGAATACGCTAAAACATACAAGATATAACTGTCCTGAGAGACTTACTTATATCAACATCATGAACCCAAAAGACAATACTACAGGATTCAGGATCCGTTGTGTGCCTGATTAATTGAGAACTAATAAAGGAATTAAACATTCTGTTCACTAAGTGACTGAATCCAGTTAGCATTTAGGACTTTGATAGTGTATTATCTCCATCTAGGGGGAAATACTACAAGTCCCCAGTTTCTCACAAGATTGGTCAAAACAAGTACTTGTCTAAAGTTGCATGGTAAGTTTCTGCAGCAGGTAACTATGGAATGATAATTCCTTTCAGGTTGTGGTATTCAGAACACCCCCGATTCAATATTAGAAAACCTAAGAAATGGAAATTTAAGGATTCTAAATATGTAGCAATGGTGGCCTGGAATGAAAATTCTATAGAGATTGGATAGATGAAAACTATGGAAGATCCTAACCAAATCAACTTTGATTCTCCCTCAAAGTACTACTTGAAATTGAGGAAATTATTTCTTTCATAAGCAGCAGCGAATTTAGGATAGAGAAATTGTAATAGTGAAATAAAATTTGTCAGAGGAGAAAAGCCTCTTGAGGACCAATATATAGTTTGTCCGATAAACAGCCTAAATTGCTGAAAAAATACCTTTATAATATATTATAGCAGAGAGTGATATTACAAAGCCAATGGCCCTTTGAGACTGTTAGGAATAACCTGATCCGATACCTAGGAAGTATCTGAAGTAGAGTATCTCTACTCAGAATCGGAATCTCTAGTCTCCAACAGCGTCATCTGTCCTCCTCACAGGACCTATAAGTGATCTTACATGTCAATCTCAGTGGCGTCCTGTAACTATAATGCCACAGTGTTGAGGGTGTTAGTATAATACCGTAAGGGTCACTGCCGTACATCTGACTGGATCCTTTTTATAGGGTATATGAGATGGATTCTTTGGCTAGGTCTGAGAAGTATAGCAGAGTAAATCTGTCTACCACTAAGAGAGTTACTAGGCTTCAAAGATGTAATATCTTTGGCATGGGTCCTAGGTAATGTGATGCTTTCACATAAAGAGATGGTATCAAATGGTAAAGGATCTCAATAAGAGACCAATGCATTCACATCTACCTTACAATAACCAGAAGAGTCTAGAACTCAGAGAGATACTACTAAAGAAGCCAATGGACTTTACGGAGTGTTACGACAAGGTTTCTGAATGGGTTGTAGCTGTGGAGAAGAGTCCCAATACTACAACAGCTATTGAAACCCAATTACACAAGCAACCAAGAGTTGTCAACTGAGCAAATATTTGTCTATCCAGTGGAATGGCTTTCTGCAAATTAGTAGGAAGTTCTTATGGGCTGTCCTTTAGTTGAGTAAGCCGTTATTAAGGTTTGAAGTCAGATAACCTAGAAAAGTTACAATTACAACTACCTTTGCGAAACAACCTTCCATAGAACTGATCTTTTATCAATGATGGAAATAATTGGAACTAATCAGTTCAACTTAAGAACTAGGCAAAAATTTTAAAGACCTTTTTGATTGCTAAACTCCTATTGGAAACAGTATGGTTCCAACTTAGTTATATCGTAATTGGCAAAGAGGGGATGGTGATTTTGATTGTCTCCAGGTGTTCACACATTTTAAGAATACTTGACGTTGCAAGTTATAATCAAAGAGGTACATAGTTGAATAGAAAATATATGTAGTCTGCGAACACTGAGATGCAGAATATAAATATAGATGTATCATCTAAGCTTTAGACATCATCAAGTAACAGAGAAGAGACCTTCACAATATAATATTGTCTTCACGATTGAATTCTACTTTACCTATTTTCACTTCACTATTAGTAGTTATAAATGAAACAAGTACAGTCTGAGCCTTCCTAGATAACTCCCGTCTACAGAAATGAATTTTGGTAAGCTCAGACAACTCCTAAGATTATGAGGTTGTCTTTACCTAACAGATACTCTAATTCTTTTTATACCAAAGGCAGATGGAAGACTAAAACTGGTAGTAGATTACCGAAAGATAAACAAAATACCCATCTTGAACAAGTATCTACTACAATTGATATCAGAAATACAGGATCACATAGCCGGAGCAAGTATTTTCTCTGAACTCAACTTAAAAAATGATTACAACTATATCAAAATTAAGGACGGAGATGAGTGGAAAATGGCTTTCTGATTAAGATATGGAGACTAGGAATATAAACTCATACTATTTAGATTAGCTCACGATTCAGTAACATCACAGAATATGGTGAATGAGGATTTTCTGGAATTTCTAGACAAAGGAGTTGTCTGCTATTTAGACAAAATTCTCATCAATTTAACAAATAAGAAATAACATATCAAACTGGTAACAAAAGTACTGCAGAAAGTAGCAGATTTCCTGCCTGCGAAATGAATAAGGAAATGTTTCTTCACAGTGAAAGAGAGGAAATTTTAGACTGTATAATAGTGGTTGATGGAGGATCTATGAGTTCCCAATAAGTAGATTTCGTGTGAAACTGGATGTCACTTACCTCAATTAAGGAAGTTCAGATATTTCCAGTGTTTGCAAACTTCTATCGGTGTTTTAATGAAAACTTCTCTAAGCTTTAGATCCTGATTACAGAAAAGATTAAAATGTGAGCCTAAAAGGTTCTGGTAGGACCTAGAGCAGAAACAGCCTTTCAGTAGCTGAAGAAATGATTTACTTGTACTTCAATTTTACAACATTTCCATGCGGAAAGAGAAAAGGTAGTTGAAATGGATGCTAGCAACTTTATATTCGGTTGTATCCCATCCCAGTATGTGGAAGCAAGACTAGATCCTCTAGCATTTCATTCCCACAATGGGAATTCTGCAGAGGGAAATTATACGCTCCATGTTAAATAGCTATTAGTAATATTAGAGGCATTCAAGCAATAGCATCAATACTTGGTTGGAGTGACAATACTAACAACTGTATACCATCGTGATCACAAAGTTTTGGTATCCTTATATTGCAATCACACAACTACAACCCCCAATCATGAAAATTTCAAAACAAATGGAAAGATTTTAATTAAAGAAAACAAGATAGCATTGCTAGCAGACAATTAAAAAAAGTTATTACCATTTTGTATGTCCTCCATTTGCATCCAGTACAGCTTGCATTCTCTCAGACATCCTATCAATCTATCCATCTAACTTCTCTTGTGAAATTAAATCCCACTCTTCCTTTGCTGCCTTAAACAATTCAGCTGCACTATGAGGCCTTCTTTTCGGTTTAGAGAATTACTTGGTAAGGGCTCTTTTGAGTAGTGCCCATGTGTTCTCAATACGATTGAGATCTGGTGAGTTGGGTGGCTAAGAGACCTTTTTGTAACCACAGTCAGCTTCCAATTTTTCATT
>NW_003298914.1:80373-81105 GCF_000151645.1 Tuber melanosporum
GCAAGGGCTGCATAGCAAGCACAGATGTACCGGCGATCCGTAGGTAGATATTGTCAGAAGGTCTATCCAAACCCTCTATAAAAGAGATAAGGTAAGGCTAGTGGATCTCAGTTACATATTTGTGAGAGTTTAGGCCAAGTCTGTCACTTTTGCTGGTCCTTTCCTCCTTCCTCCTTTTTCTCACAAGAATTAACTCTGTCTTTCCTCTTTTCATCATTGCAGCATATACTCCAATGCTAGTCCATCCAGACCCAATGCTAGGATTTAAGCTTTTTTCTTTCCTGCTCTTCACCAGGTCTAACTCTAACCTTTCTCCCGGTTAGATTTAAATGATAAACGATGGTGGCTTCATCTACAAAAACAACCCAATTCCATGCCTCTTTCCTGTTCTTCCTTCTCCTAGCTAACTCCCTTCTTTTCTCCTTTTGTCCTTTTCTCCAAAAAGGCTGTATTAGAAGCTTAAAACTAGCTTCTGATATGATCTTATCAAGAGTGATTTTGCCAAGACCAATATTCGCTTTTTTGGTAATGTCATGTAATGCTAAATGAGGCTCGGCATCGATAACTGACTCCACTATTATTCTTTTTATGTCGGTAATCTTGGTTGGTCTTCCACCTCTTTTTGTATGGTAAGTGTTTCCTCTCCTAGATTTAGCTCTTTAGACCACCGACGGAACAGTTGACTTGTATCATACCAAAACACTTAGACCCAAAGCACGGTTGCAAGGGTAG
>NW_003298914.1:82448-90295 GCF_000151645.1 Tuber melanosporum
CTAAGATAGCAGAACACTTGGAACAAGAAAAGACTTACAAAATATTCATGAAGATCATTCTATTAGAAAGGCCTAGCAGATTGGGTAAACAATTATGTGCAGTCATGTAAGGATTATCAATATAAAAAATCACAAGGTCATGTGAAATATAGTCGATTATAACTGCTGTCAATATCTTATGTAGCATGTACATCAATCTCTGTGGACATAAATATGCAGTTACTACAGAGTAAGGGATGTACAGTTGTGTCCAGAAAGTAATGATACCCTGGCAAAGCAATCGTGTAATGCAACCACCCCCACTTTCTATCAACCAGCATGGCCCTACCAAATGCCGAGAGAGAAAGCAAAGATCAGAATTGAGAAATTTATGCCCTGTCTAAGTATACACATATGGGGTATAATAAATTTCTAAGGCTTTAGGGGTCTCTAATGCAGCTGTTCAAAAGGTCATGACCAGAGCCAAAGAAAGAGGGAGAGATACGCAATATGCTTCCAAGTCTGGCCACCCAACAAAGATCACCAATTCTAAAAGAAGAGCCATAGAATCTATTATCGATGCTGAGCCTCATTTAGCACTACGCAAAATTACCCAAAAAGCTAATATTAGTCTTGGCAAGACCAGTGTAGATAAGATCATATCAGATACTGGTTTTAAGCTTTTGATACCAAGGAAAAAGCCTTTTTGGAGAGAAGGAGAGAAGGAGAAGAGAAAGGAGCTTGCCAGGAGAAGGAGAAAGTAGAGGGGGGGATGGAATTGGGTAGTCTTTATTGATGAAGCTACAATTATCTACGATCCAAATTCTACTGAGAGGAAGGTCAGGATAAGAGCTGGTGAAGAGTTGGAGGAAAAAAACTTAAAGCCTAGCTTTAAGTCAGGAAGGAGTAGTATTGGGGTCTATGCTGCAATAATAAAGGGTGGCAGGACTGAGTTAATTCTTATGAGCAAGAGGACTGAGGAGGAAAGGACTAGCAAAAGGGATACACTTGGCCTTAATTCCCCCCAATATGCAACTGAAATCCACCAGGCTTACCTAATCCTTTTTATAGAAGGTCTAAATAGATCTTCTAAAGACATCTACCTAGCTGCAGATAATGCCTCATAGCATGGTAGTGCAGAAAATCAGAAATTGCACTCAGACTCTAGTTATCAGAAATTGCCTTGGCCATCCAACGCTTCAGATCTCAATCCAATTGAGAATTCTTGGACACTTCTCAAAAGAGCCCTCAGAAAGCGATTCTGCAGGTTGGAAAGAAGGCCCCACAGTGCTGCTGAATTATTTCAGGCAGCAAAGGAAGAGTGAAATTTAATTACTCAGGAGACATTGGATGGGTGGACAGTTAGAATGCCAGAGAGATTTCAGGCTGTATTGGATGCAGGGGGAAGTCATACAAAGTGGTAGTGGGATTTTTTGAAAGCCTATTGTATCTACTTTCAGTTTTATTTTAATCGGGTTCCTACATTTATTTTTTCTATAGTTGATTTCATCAATAGTAGTGGTTGTGGTTGCTGTGTAGAGGTATTATTACTTTCCAAATACGACTGTACCTAAATTATAGTAGTAGTTAACTGGTTTACACAAATGGTCTACTTCATTAGTTTGAAAGGAACAGATACAGTGAAAGATGTAGCTACAGCCTTAATAAAGAAAAAATGAAAGCTACCTGGCTTGCCATCAGAAATTGTCTCAGATATGGATACAAAGTTTGCAGGAGAATTCTGGCTGTCTCTATGCAAAATATTCAATGTGAAAAGAAGGATGTCTACAGCATACTATACAGAGACAGATCGACAAACTGAGTAAACAAACCAAGCACTAGCAGGCTTCTTGAGAGGTTTTGTCAGGTATGTACAAGATGATTGGTGGCAACTGTTGCCTCTAGCTGAACGCGCCTACAACAACTGGGCAATTAATGCATACAGAATGACTCTATTCTATGTAAGTTACTATTATCCTTCAGAAACTGACTGGATGCAAGTGCACAAGATGTAAAGTCTAGAAGCAACACTTTATGTGAACAGGATAAAACCAGTCTACTAAGGAGCAAGGTAAATATTGGAAGGAACAAGATAAAGTATGACTAAATATTACAATAGAGAGGCAAAGCAACAACATGACTTCAAACAGTGTGATAAAGTAATAGTAAAGACAAAGAACATTCATATATAGCAGAGGTTGAGAAAACAAGGTCCCGCATTATATGTAGTATTAGTGATATTGGTAAAATTAGGCAACTACGTCTACAAGTTCAACAGTACAGATCATAAAAATATATGCTCAGTACAGGACATATCCCTGTTAAAACCTAACAAGCAGTCAGTAAGTGCAAACTGGGGACAACTTTCAAAGGAACCCAATAATATTAAAGGCGACCAACAATGGGAAATAGAAAAAACTGTAAGTAGCAGAATATGCTTTTACAGAAAAGATATTAGGCGGAGATAACTGGTATAGACTCAGAGTTGTCAAGGCCAACCAAGATTTATTTCTGTAGATGGAGATTGTCTAAGAAGGCTGGAGATACACCTGTTTTGTTTATCACTACTAAGAGTAAGGTGTAGTTGGTAAAGTAGAATAGAATCATAAGAATAATATTAAATTGTCATGGTCTCTTCTCTGTTGCTTGCTGATGTCTAACAGTGTGGGAGGCACATTGATATTTATATTCCTGCCTGAGAGTTCGTATACTACATCTATCTATCATACAAACTATGTACCTCTCTGGTTTTCATTCACTATATTGGGTATTCTTCTATGCTGCCATTATCTGGTAATCCTGAAAACTACTACACCCTGTTCAGCAATTACTCTATTACTAATTAGGCATGATGTTGTTCCCAATAGTAATTATCCAATCTTCCAATTCTTTAGACTTGTGATTTAGTTCTCAAGTCATACTGAGTTGGTCCCAATAGTCTTCCTTATCAATAAACTGATCAGTTTCATCTGCAGGTTAGTATCTGCAGAAGTAGTCATAGATTCAACCTTCCTAGATCACCAACTTTAAACTTCTATCACTCCAAATCCAACAAATAAATATCTTGTGCATAACTTCCTAGTAATACACAGGTAGACATTCCACCTGATTGGTAGATAATCACACTGTTGATAACTCATGGTTGCACTAGGTACAAGGTTTTAGTTGCTGTGTTAGTATTGGGAATCATTCCCACAACCATAAAGCACTGCTGGGTACAGTTGTAACACTCCCGGAAGTCTATTATCTTCTGTGGTAGTATATCTCAAAGTTCTAAACACTACTATCTATTATAAGGTGGATGCAAATGCATTTACTCCGTTCAACCTCGTAGACTTAGGCAAGTAACCACTCCCATATATCCTACTAACAAGATCAAGCTAGATGAATTGCCACACCATATATAGTGTTAATACTATACCTTACACTCTCTATCATTATAGTCACAGGATGCAACTGAAATAGATATGTATGATGACATACAGGACCCATAAGAGGGCTAGAGGGGCGTGTTGGAGAACAGATTCCCATTCAGAGTGGAGTTATCTTGATTAAGGTAGTTCAGAGGTATCTGATCTTGGTACTCCTGACAAAAAGGATATGCTGTCACTACCACGAGGTATGTAAACTATAGTATATATAGAAAAATGGCAAGGTTATTCCAATAGCAAGAATACGTGAGAGCCTGCGAGAAGTGTGGATATTGCAAGCGAAATGGTGGAAGAATTCTCCAAAGCTAATTCAGAAATGCCCCTGTGGACAGAGTAACAATAATGAGGAAAAGGTATTCATACCATGGCCTAGCAAATGTGGAAGGTTTATTACCCTGCCTTCATCAGGTTCTAAAAAAGGCAATGTTTAATGTTTACGTTTTAATTGGCTCAATCTGCATACAAAAAGACATTTGGGATGAAGTCTCAGATGAGGCAGCTCATGTTAGGAGTACTGAGATCTCATACCTAAGATCCACCTTAAGTAGAGCAATCCTACTCAGAATAGGAATCTCTGGTCTTCAATACCCTCATCTAGCCATATTGCAGGATCTGCACATCATCATACATCTCGATCTTTATTGTATCCTGGCACTACAATACTACAGAATTGAAGGTATTAGAATCACACAGTACATGTCGCTACCATGTGTCCAACCACATTCTATTTGCAAGATATATAAGAGAGAACCTTCAGTTAGGTCTGATAAGTGGAACAGAGTAAATCTATGAACTACTCAGAGAGCTACTAGGCTTCAATAATGGAATATGTTTATTATATGCCATAGGTAACCGGACATTTTCGCCAGATAATATCATCTTGAATGTTGGAGGATTTCTACAAAGCACCAATACATTTCCATCCACTCTATAATAATTACAAAAGTCTAGAACTCTGAGAGACACTACCAAAGAAGCCAAGGGACTTTGCGCAGTGCTACAATTAGGTTCTGGAATGCATCATAGATGCAGGTATTATTTCCAATAATAAACAACAACTAAAGCCCTTTACCTCAAACAACCACTGGTTGCAGATTGAGGGATTATCTGCTAATCTGGTAGAAGAGCTTCCTGCAAATTTGTAGGAAGTCATTCAGAGTATATCTCTGTGTTAGATCAGGAGTTATGGAGGTTTAAAGTCAGACCTAGGAAGGTCACATGCATGACTACTCCTGTAGACATGACCTGCAGATGAAACTGATAATTTCATCCCTGGGGAGACAATGTGTGCTAACACAATTCCTCTTGAGAACTAGGCCACAAGTCTAATAACTCCAAATATTGGATAATTATTATTGGAATCAGTACAATTCCGAATAGGTAATGAAGTAATTACTCAAGTAGGTGTGAAGATTTTCAGTGTCTCCTAGTGTTCACAATTCAGGCGACGTTACCAGTTATAGTTAGCCAGGTAAATAATTTATATCAGATATAGATGTAATCCATGAGCACCCAGAAGCGGTATATAAATATTGAAGTACCTTCAAGCTTTTAGACATCATTAAGTAATGGAGATAAAACCTGAACAAGATAATATTGTTTACGTGATGCTATTCTACTTTATTTCACGCGTAGTATTCATAAACGAAATCAGCAATTCTTTTGAGCCTTACTAGACAAAGTCACCATCTACAAAATCAATCTTAATTGGCCTAGAAGATTCTGAGTCTGTACAGATCCACTCTACCTAACCAGAGTCCATTCAGCATGGTAACAATTTTCCAACAAGGATTGATGAACCATGATGTAATCAAGTGCATTTTGAATACTATGAATTGTGCCAATTTAATCAGATAATCCACGATGACCCATGCAGAAGCATATTTATTAAATATTTGTAAATTGAGAATGAAATCCCAACTGAATAGATGTTCATAGTTGGTCCAGTGATTTTTTGTACATGTTGTAGTCCTTAGGGAGTGTGATGGTTTGGTTTTCTCCCTTTATACATGTTGTAATTTTTGATGAATTGCTTAATATCATTTTACTTGTTTGATAATAATAACTAAGCTTGACAAGTTTGAGTATTTAAGCCATTCAACGGTGTCAGTTTTGTTGTGTGTTGTCATTTCTTCCTAACAGTTTGATTCTTGTTGGTTCATTTTCAGGTAGCCTGATTTTTACCTTGTACCACATTAATTCTTCTATCTATTCATATAATGCTAATGCCACCTTCGAGCATACTCTACCTCCCCTTAGCTAAGCATACCAGACATCATCAAGTTGCTTCTCTTCTCTTGTTTGTTCCTTTATCACCCCTTCCAAGCTCTCCAGTTCTCTTCTCTGAACTTCTATAGTGTTTATTAAAGCTTCTTTCTACTCATATCCTTTATCAAAGAACTGTTTCTATCATAGAAGAATCCTGTCCTTTTGTCCTTACAAGTCGTCATCCTTTGATGGCAGGTCTTGTCCTCTTCTTGTCAGAGCATCTGGCTTTCTTTCTTCATTACCTGATCAGTATTCAATCCTTAGCTTGACTATTGATAATTCATTACTCTAGCAAATTTATTATCTGTTAAGTGTTTTTGTGAGTATGAAGGGCACTAAATTCTTGTGCTTAGTAAGCACCCTTACTGGATGTGGGCTTCCTTCAACATATTTCAACCATTCAGTTAGTGTATGTATTCTCACTAATAACACCTCATTGTAAATATTATAGCTACATTCCCCTTTTGTTATTGTCTTAGAACAATAAGCAATCAGTTTCCTGACTTCTCTTAATCATGATGTGAGATTATTCACAAGAATATGTAGTCTGAGGCATCAGTTTCTATCATGACCAGATCTTCTCTTCGGAAATGTGGTGATATCAGCATAGCAATCAACTTTGATTTTCACTCCTCGAAATCTCATTGTTCTTTTTCTCTCTCTTCTCATTTCTGGTTCTTCATCATCAGTTGGTATTGCGGTCTCACTATCCTCCTAAATCCTTCCATAAATCTTTTGTAAAAATTACTAAAGCCTGTAAATATACAAATTTCTTTAAGTCTGGTTGGCGTTTTTCAGACTTCCATCGCTACTGTTTTAGGTTGGTTTGTATTGACTCTATCTTTGTTCATAATGAAGCCTAGCTATTCAGATCCTTCTTGGCGATACTCCTAATTTGTGAGTTTCAGACTAATTCCCATCTTCCTTAATTTAATAAGAATAGTCTCGACATTCTTATTATATTGTTCGAGGTGTTGCGAGAATATCAACAAATCATCTAGATATGCAATTACTAGAATATCAAGATATTTGTTAAAGGAATTGTTGACCCATCATTTAAAAGTAGCTGGTGTATTGGATAATCCGAATAGTATTACTAGGTACTCTTAAAGTCAGTACATAGTACAAAATGGTGTTTTCCATTCATCTCCTTTGGCTATTCTGATGTGTAGATATGTATCTTTGAGGTTGCATTTTGTGAAATATTACATTGTTGATAGCCTATCTAATGTTTTTCTTATCCTGAGTAATAGAAACCTATCTTTCTTTGATACTACATTCTGGCCTCTGTAATTGACACTGATCCTCAAACCTCTATTGTTTTTCTTAACAGAAAGGATAGAACTCCAGCTAGAGATGATGATAGTCTTATCCAATTTATTTCCAAGTTCCTCATCACGTATTTTCAGAGTGTATCAAGGTTCTCTTCCTTCAATGTGTATAACTCAATAAAAGGTAAGGTTATTCCATCTTTGAGTTGAATCTTGTTGTCAGCTTCTCAGTCTGGTACTAGTTTTGTTCTTTGTTTTTCCTCAAAGATATCGAGGAATCCATAATACTCTTCTAGTGTTATTTGTTGTAAAGTTTTCTCTCCACTCTTGTGTTTCTTTAGTGCCAACTCTGTACTAATTGTAGCAATCACCAGAGTAAGCTTAGTATCATTCCAGTTGAGAATCCTGATTGTCAATCTATTTTTATACATTTGCTTGAATATTTATACCAAAATAAATGCTATGATATGGCCTGGTATTACTTTATCTGTATTCGTGAATGTATCCTTTCCCTCTTCTATTTCCTCGATTGCTTACACTTTTGCCAGTCTATTATGACACTCTTTTCGATTATCATCAGAGCTATCCACCCTGTTTTACTGGCCTTATGGTCAATATCTGACAAATTAGCCAAAAGTACCTTGATTTTACCTGTATAGTCCACATTGATTACTCATGCATTAGTAGTAAGGTTATCATGTTCTTGCTAATCCACTACAAGGTGCGATACGAGCATAGGTATTTCCATAGAGCTCTATAACTATTCCGGTTCTGAATAGTACTAGTCCTCTCACTGGAGCCAGTACTTTCTCAATGCTATATTGGTCATGTCTTATAGCTTTTTGTGAACCTCTCATAGCAATTGGGGTGGAACGTTCGAGACTTTAGGTCACAATTT
>NW_003298914.1:91319-106228 GCF_000151645.1 Tuber melanosporum
TCTAATACCTGTTTCATATTTTTTCTAACTTTATGAACTATCTCACAAGTTCTTTTACCATGTTGAACTGTTTATCAGTTATTGTCTAGGCACCTCTCAGCTCTTTCTGCACTACTCCTAGTAACAGTTACTTTAAAGAGTATATGTCATATTCTGCATTCAAAGTTAGTATTGTACATTAACAAAATTAACAGCCATTCAACAATTAGCAGCAACCCACTTCTCTTTATCACCCTGCACTCTTAACAGTACTCAAAAGAATTGCTCTAAGTCAATCAAGTTGAAACCATTCAGCTCAATTCTTTTATTCAATAAACTGTGACTCCTATTCTTTGCAGTCATACCAAAAAACCTATTCCCTCCACACATCTCTCTGAGTTTACGATAGACAGAATTCTCAGATTACACAAGCCTCAGATGAGATATCTGCAAATTTTCCAGTATCTTAACATCCCAACACTACTGTCAGAAACATAATTGTAAAGAAATATTCAGAGGGCAAAGAGAATAAGTGTAGAGAAAGACATCCTAAAACTACCAAGTTACTGGATAATGCTATGGTGGAGAAAGCTCTTAAAAATTGCCTTACTACCTATTCTGACCTTGCTGAGCAAGTTCCTCCCAATGTTTCTAGTAGGACAGTAAGGAGAAGACTTGAATAAAAGCATCTTAGAAGGTGGATGGTATAAGAGAGTGTTTATTTAGATAATGATCTAGCTTAAGAGAGATTGGAATAGGCATTAGCTCATAGCCATTAGACAAAGGAGATGTGGAGATGGAAGGCAGTGTAGGAGAATGGGGTGGCTGTGGAAATGGGAGGAGAAAAGAGGAGAAAATAGGTTTTCAGATACCAATATAAGAAATAGAATAAGGATTATGATGAACCTAAGTGTAGGAGAGGGGACAGAGGGATTAGCCAAATGATGACTGGTTGTTATTATAGTCAAATTCATCGTCTCTTTTTGCCTGTTTTTCTCAATCATTCTTCTACTAGGAGTGGAGTTACTGGGAAGTCAATTATTAATATTTATGATCATTATGACTTTTTAGAGATATGGGAGAATATCAGAGAAAAGGTTAGAGCAGAAGAGGTATTTTTTATCATTGACAATGCTAAGACTCACTTGCCTTTTAGGAGATGGCTCAGAGGACAGGGAATTACTCTGATAGAAATTCCTACCTATTTACCAGATCTCAATCTAATTGAAAATAGTTGGTCTTTGGTGAAAGGTAAGCTTCACAAGGACTACCCTGAGCTACATCTTATGAAGGGTGATGTTAATGTAGTCAAGAAAGCAATAGTAGAGGCAATTAATCATTATTAAAAACTTCTTAACTAAAGGGTTTTTGATACTTTAGCGGGATCAATGGTGGATAGCATAGAGACAATTATTCAGACTGATGGATGGTATACCAAACCTTAATTTCTACTATGTATTTATATCTCTTAATGTTTTTTTTTGGTTTTTATGATAGAGGATTGGTGAGTGAGTGTGGTTGTCATCACCAAAGATTTTCCTCTGTTGAATCACAGTTAATTTTGTCCACGGACAATAGTTTCTTACTATTTCAGAACTCTGTAACAGTCTTTTCCTATTGCTTCATATTCTGAATCTGGTTTCTTGCCCATTTTCTATTGTCTTTTTCTTCAAACTAGTTCTTAAATGCCTAATTGAATTCGTCTTATTCTAACCAGTTCAGGAGTATTATTCTTTCAACAAACGGTGTAATTCATACCCAAGTTGTTCCTCTTAACAGGATTTTAGTTTATCAGATTTTTGCGAGGTCATCTTCATCCATCCATCTTTTTAAATCAAAGTTCAACCTAAGTTGCAATTAGAAGCTTCTGAACTTTTACAGCTCTCAATAATAGGTATTGGATTTGTTGATCTGAATACCTCCCATTGGTGCTGCTGGAAGTGCTAGTACCACACGTACTACAGCCACCTACATTTGTTGCTGTATAGTGTGCAGCAGAATCCCAAACTGTACTTGTGATAATCTCCTGAAATGGAGCGGAGCTGGAGGAACTGGGGGAACTGGAAGGACAAGAGCTCTACCGTGTTATTCATGTTCTGGATTTATCTTGTCAAGTTTGATGTTGTATAGTAACGTAGCCAAATATTAAAATTACTTCTTTATCGCTTCCAAGATATATTCTTTCAACTGGTAACGAGTCTTATCATTAAAGTAGTATGCATTATTGCTTCTTTCTTCTTGAAGATAGTCACTAACGTGTCGTTATCTTCTGTAAGTTAAGAAAATACTTGTATTTTCTTAACTACCCCATGAGCAATGATCATTCACAATACTTGTTGTAGTTTTCCAGCAAGTGAAATATGTAAGTCGTCAATAAAAAGTACTATTCGTAAAGGTAAATGTCAGGAAATAACTTACATGGTGGCTAGAAGATTTATCTTAAAGATTGAATATATTGTCTTATATCAACCTCTCTACAACCAGCTTATAAATCAAACTATCCTATAAATTACATCTACATAACATATGACTAAATTATTTTTGGTTCTCATCGCCTCTTTCCCGATCACACACAGAGCTTCCATGACCCATAAGTAGGTCATGTCTACAAAATCCAAATGTGCCTAGCAAGGCTTACTCCTATCCAACTAATAATCTCAATGTAATATAATAATCATGACTTACAGTCTAAATCATGTGCAAAATCCACATGATCCTAAAACAGGTTATGTGTATAAACAACAATTATAACATCATACCACTCAAATCAGTCGTTAATTCAAATATATCCCACATGATCTCTAAACAGGTCATGTGCACAATAACTCATATAACATATAAAATCCTATACAAACTATGCCGAGTTTGTAATACTGAGTTGCTGTTAGATACCCCTATACCATAGTGATCTACCAGCCAATAATGAGTGCCTGCCAGGCAACATACCTATTAATCATATATTATAATAGAAGAAAAACTACATCACAACTTATGTCATGATTATTCTAACTATTAAAATTGTTATTCCCTTCATATATTATTGCTCTTTGAATCTTCTCATGAAATAATTAAGACTTTTGATCAATTACTACCTCAGGAGGTGCTTTCCAAGTCTTCTGAAACTCCTTCTTAGCTTCCACTACTTCCATCTCATGTGCAACAATGACCTGCCAACTAGAAATCTCCTTCTTTTCATAATCTCAAATAAGTTTAATTTGATTGAAATCTGCAGACTTTGATGGCTAATCTAAGATTATGATCACAAGTCACTACTGCTCTTAGCAGTTGATTTGCTCTGTAGTTTGATGACAAGGTGTATTGTCTTCAACCAGTTAGTGATACTGAACTTCCTTTCTCTCATATAAGCAGTTCATCCATTAATAAAGCTTTGACTATAAAACTCACTCGCAATAAGGATTCCAATTGTTTCTATCTTTACTTGTAAATTCCACCTCTTTTTCTTTAAAAATTTGCTCAGCTCTTCTTTTTCATTTATTCCTTCTTCCTGTTCATCCTTCCTTCAGATAATGATTTTTGATATTATCAATAACATAGGTAAGTACCTCATGTTACCAAGTCCCAATAATCTGCACTCACTACTGGTTGAATAGTTGTTGCCCCTGCCATACATCACTTTCTTGAGTTACAATTTCCTGAAATGATCTCTTGTTCTCAGCTGTATTGGATTCTCAATTATGATAAGAACCTCTACAATCTTGTAAGATTGTATCTCAGAAAATAAGATAAATTGGCTGCCTCTCCTTGTCTTTATTATGAAGTGTATTTGTATTCCGATCTGCTCTATGGCATCTTGACACATTACACTTCTGCCAAGGTTTACCAAATTCCACCCACTTCTTATCAGTAAATACACTTGTATTAATGTCAATTTGAAGTACCACTTAGGCAAAGGCACAACATGCTTCTATTAGTACACTTGATAAACTAGATTTATATGTGGGTTTTTGTTGAAAGATTTGATGCTGACGATGGAAAACTTGCTCTAGGATTGAACTTGTAGCACAAATACCAAGCTCTTATGCAATTTTGAGAAAGGTTTTTTGCTAGTGTTCCTCATCTTGCTGGCTAAGGTCACATAAAGTAATCAACAGTTTGTAACTTTCCAGATATCTTTCTGGATTTCCTCCACCAAATTGCTTGTCATCCAAGTAGGCAAGAATATCATCTAAGTATTCTGAACCTGAAGCCCAAGTCTTGAATAATATTTGGTAACTTTCCATTCATCCTTTGAGATATTTTACTACTAATACCAACTTTAATATTAGCATAACGGAGTTGAAGCTGGATTCTAGGTATGGGAATTGCCACCTCAGGTATTTAATCTCAAGTCAGTTATGCTAATATCCCAGTCTCACCTTAGCTACTTTAATGATAACCTTCATAGTTGATTTCTTTATATTCAATCATTTAGCAATCTTGCAGTATGACATCTTGGTATGTTGGTAGAGGGTTGAAACGGCAGCTCATTTGAGTAAAGGAACTCCAGGTGTAGCTCCATGTCCATTTTGAGAGGTCGGCATTCTCTTCTTAAAAAAAGCAAAGCAAAAATTAATAGATATACTGTAGGTGATGGTAGGTAAAAGAGTTTTGAAGAATGATACTATGTATGTGATCAGGAGTTGATTCCTTCACTATATCAAATTATATCACTCTGCTTGGCACTGTCAAGTTGGTCATTTATTGGTTTGTGGATTACTACTCTATAGGAGTGTTCAACAGCAACTTGGCCACACAAGTATGATATGATAAAAATCATGCATTTTTGATTAGATAAGTGGCAGTTGCTTGTTCACTGTATGTAGATCATAATTTATACTAGCTAACTGTCGCGAGTTCGACAAACTTATGTTTAGGCATAGCCCAGGCTAGTTAGAATGAAAATTAGTTTTCAGTACCAGTACCCTATAGTACTGTTACTAGTATTGTCCAGTTGTGTCTGAAAGGTCCATGTACTCCTGCTTGGCAACATCACAACCAACGATCGCCTTAACATCACCCGCTACCATAGCACCACCATACTTTCAAAACCTCAGAGAAGACCAGAAAAGGGAAATATATGCCCTCTATAAACATACTGATATGAGGTATGGTAAAATTTCAAAGCTTATGAATCTCTCCATGTCAACTGTTTTAACAGTAGTCAAAAATGCGAAATTCAGAGATGGAATCACACATGATACTCCCAGATCTGGCAGACCAACCAAGATTACTGATGCCAAAAGGCAAGTAATTCTTGATATTATTGATGCTGAGCCTTATTTAGCCCTAAGAGATATTACTCAAAAAGTCAATATTGAACTTGGCAAAGATACTGTTAGTATGATATTCAAAGAAGCTGGATTTAAGCTCAGGATACCTAGGAAAAAGCCTTTTTGGAGAAAAGGACAGAAGGAGAAGAGAAAGCAGTTTGCTAGAATGAGGAGGAACTGGACAAGAGCTGGGAAATGAGTGGTTTTTGTGGATAAAACTACAATTGAATATGATCCAAATCCATTGGGAAGAAAGGTCAGACTTAGACCAGATAAAGAGATGGAAGAAAAGAACTTAAAGACTATCTTTAAGTCAGGGCACACCAACATAGGTGTATATGCTACAATGATGTATGGAGGAAGGACTGAGCTCATTCTTGTGAGGAAGAGGACTGAGGAGGAAAGAACCAGCAAAAGAGACAGACTTGGTCTCAATTCCCACCAATATATAACTGAGATTCACCAACCCTACCTCATCCCCTTCATAGAAGCCATAGACAGAGCTCCTCAAACCATCTATATGGCTGCTGATAATGCATCATGGCATAATGGAGCAGAAAACCAAAAATTGTAAGAGAACTATGGATATCAAAGATTGGCTTGGCCACCCAACTTACCAGATCTCAATCCTATTGAGAATGTCTCAGCAATTCTCAAATGAGCATTCAGAAAGCAATTCTCCAAGGTTGAGAAAAGGCCCTACAGTGCTGCTGAATTATTTCAGGCAGCAAAGGAAGAGTGAGACCTCATTCCCCAGGGGACATTTGATGGATGAATTCAGAGGATGCCTGAGAGACTTCAGGGTGTATTAGATGCAGATGGAAGCCATACAAATGGTAGCATTGGGAAAATGTTTTTTTCTATTTCTACTATTATCTATTTTAAAATTGTACTCATATGTTTTTTTTGTTGTGGTTAATATCATTATTTGTAGTAGTAGTGCCGTTGCCGTGAGGGGAACGTAGACTTTTCAGATACGACTGTACTGTACAAGCAAGTAGATTTGTGATATTTCAAGTGCTCGAGTTGTTAAACAACACGGGAAATTAGCAAATTTGCGAGCAACCTCTTGGATCCGTTGGCATCTCGACTTGTTATTTGCGGGATAGAAAGAATGACCATAGTATCGATAGTCAAAACAGACTATCATACACGGAAATTTCTTTGGTTGGGAGGAGGAGGGAGGGAGGGAAGAGAAATAGGGCGGGGGAAAAGTGGATGATTACCGTGGATGAATGCGCAACCCAGTAACCTATGATTTGGTTGCGAATTAATTTAATTCGAGTTTACGGTTAAAAACATCCGATGGCATAGATTTCATCCGCAAGGCTTTGAGTCCCCCCAATTGGAGGTAAACAACGGTGAGCCTATTCTCGCCATCCCTTTTCTCTCCCTGGGAGTAAGAGGAGTCCTGCGATAATGGGGTACTGGAGACTTAGACAGTAAAAGTGACCTTCCTTCCTTCACTGAGAGCTTTCCTTGTTATACGGAGTCTGCAACATCTGCGATCCAATTCGCGTGTTGTGATTCTCAACCCGTTTTGGTGGTCCGGAACGGGCGCCTTGACTCTCCTCATTTTCTTCCTTTCTTCCTTTCCTTTTTCTCTCTCCCCCTCATCCTATTTCATTATTTCCCTGCCGTAACCCTGAAAGGGCTGACCCGCTTTCGAACTGCATTTTCATATTTGCCTTGTTCCCACCCATCCATGGTCATACGCTACGGTACCTATCTTGCTTGATCTGGGGCACGTTCTGTTCGTTATCATCACGTCTATCCTCCATCATCCATCATCCACTCACCGTTCATCTCATTCTCCTTCCCACCGCCCGTTCATCACGATCGCTCAATCGGTCAGCCTGCGATACGGATCATTGTCTTGGGACGTTGGTCTCTGGTTTACCGCCTCTTAGTTCATTTCGGCGCACTGGTAGGGAAAAGGAGGGTTGTGTGAGGCAAACAAGAAGGAAACAGGGAGGAAGAGGAAGAGGAGTGACAACTTTGGGAATTGGACTGCGTGACGGGAAGCTTCTGTTGGAAACGCTGGATGCAGGGGAAGGATCCAGGAGGAGAGTTAAGACCACCCGGACAGAACCAAGCAGTCTAGTTTACCGGGAGTGCTAGCTTCCCGGCGGGCAGGATTCAGCAATTCTTGTTGGAGCTGAGGGAGGGAATTACAATACAGCCTTGCTTTACGGTGAAATCGAGGTTACCGACGCTACTATCTGCCTGCTCTATTGCCTTTTAACAGGAATTTATTATCTTTCAATCTGGTTATTTCATTTTATTGATCGATTAGGACACGTAGAGGGGGGGTTAATTGTGAGGAGGAAGTGGTTCAAGATTTTTATCGCCCTTATTTTGTATTTTTTAATATTCCATACGCATTAACGCCCCCTCCCCCCGCCCCTCTGTCCCTTCGATCATTAGGTCTTCCACCTTGAATTTACAAGAATCGATGGTGGTGAGGTCAGCGACTGGCGGTAGCAGCAGCGATAATGTCCCAGCGCAGAACCGAAGATCGTCCCTCTTCCTCCCATCATCAGAACAACAGTAACGGCGGCGTCAACGACACTGGCACTTTTTCCGCTCCTATTAATGGTACAGGTAATCGGCAAGGAAGAGATAGCGCGAGGAGAGACAGGCATATCACCGTCAAACAAAACCAGCAAAACCTTAACATTACCGGTACTGGTCGAACCCGTACTGGTAGTCTTCATCACCCGCTCCCTCAGCGCGACGTTCGGAAGCCTGCTTCTTCTACCCCTTCGGCGCCGTCGTCGCAAAAACACCCTAAGACAACAACACTCCCGCCATCTCCCGCTGTGACCCGTACCCATCGCCGTCACACTTCGGTCATTGTTAACCCCCCCCCTCCCCCCGCTTCCTTTATCCCCTCGCAACCAAAACTTGCATCTCCGGTTTTACTCGTCTCACGTCCTGCGACCTCCCACTCTTCACCCCCGTCAGCCACATCGTCCGGGAAAAGGGCGCCTGCGCGCTTTAGTAGTAATGGTATAGCAACAACATCCGGACCACCACCTTCACTCGCTTATCGACGGAATATCGCAATGGATAATCACTTTTCACCACACAATGTGGGATTGGGAGTTGGTGGAGGAAATGTACATAGGGGAGGGGTTGCTCTTCCGGTTAATGGTACAACTGGTGATCGGAGTAGCACTAGTAGCAGCACCATTTCACATTTGTCAAGGAGAGGAAGTTTGAAGGGGCGGGTACAGGGCGAGCAATCGACCTCGAGGACGGGTTCGCTAGAGCCGGACCAGACCGGTAGTAATGGGGATGATGACGAAGATGATACCGGGCGGGATAGTGGACAAACAATACGGGGTTTGGAAGATTTACAGAGTGGGGCTTCCGAATTCGCGGGTGATGGGGGCCTGGATGGAGAGCCTGGCACGGAAGATTTATTCCTCAATCTCGCGAGATTGAATTCTGCCGCGGGTCAAAACGAAAATAGTAATGGGCCGAGGCCTCGGGTGCGTTTCCTTTTACCCTTTCATTCACCATGATTCGATAAAAATCCTTGAGCTATTTGGTTTGGGTTTTTTTGAAGCCTTCTAGGGCCTGGGCACTTGGGGAGATAATGTTTGTTGACAATTTCACAGGCGCGGTTGGCTCATCATGCGCATCATCGGTCTTCACTTCCTGCCGATACCTTCTCATCCTCACCATTACGCGCATCGCAAACGCGTTCGCCGGGCAATCGTGGTTCTCCGGTCGGTCCTCGTGATGAAATTTGGCATGACCCTAGAGCCCCAACTCCCGCGACACGCTATCGCGACCGTAGGATGTCAGGGACTACGGATAATTTGGTTGACCAGAGGATTGTCACCCCACGGGCATCGTTTGTTCGACCACTTAGCAACGTGCTCAGGCGCGATCAGTCCCCCGCGTCTTCCACTCACACTAGGAGCTTTTCAATGGCTGAACCCGGCATGAGATCACGCAACGGGTTTACCAATGGCATTGCTCCACAATCGCTGCACTCCTCACCCAATGCAACCGACCAATCCCCCGGATCTGTAATTGACCATGACCAAACAGATTCCTCCGGTGCGGCCAGCAGAATGGAACACAGTGGGGGCGCCAGTAGCGGGATTGGGGGACAAGAGGATTCCTCATCGGTATCGACCACCGCGCCATCGACTGTATGGGATGAACTAGATGATTTAAAATCAAGAATACGAAGACTGGAATTGACTGGGCGAATTCCTGCATCGGGGGTTGGAGCGGCGGGCAACACATACAGTTCATCGGGGGAACGACCGAGGACAGCCACAACCACCGTTACCACAATTTCATCATCACCTCGGCATCAAAACAACCCTTCCGGTATTGGAATCTCCCCCCCCAACTCAACAATTAGTCACCCCTCACCCAACTCGCACCCGCTATTGCGTGCTGCTCTGACCAAGTCGAAGCCACTGATACCCCCAGACGTTTTCAGATACTTGGAAGCTGCTGCCGCCGATGCTGTTGCATTGGCAAATGTGGTCGGCTGCACCGCCCCCGTGGGTAGTGGACCTCCAGGGGCTGTTGTCGATAGACAGATGCGGCGCAAGGCCGATAGTGTTTGTCGAAGTCTGACCGAGTTGTGCATTGCCCTCACCGAGAACCGGTCTTCCCTAGGCGTGACAAACTACTCACATCATGTTGCTCAACATGTCCATGGCGCTCGGCCAATTAGCAGGGACACGGCCCTTGGTCGAGAATGTATCCTAGGCCGGGAGAGTGCACTTGGAAGGGAGAGCATACTGGGGCGTGAGAGCGTCCTCGGCCGTGAGAGCGTACTAGGGGGGCGGGAGAGCATCCTGGGTCGGGACAGTTCAGTGGGCAGTCACCGTGGGCTCGGGAGACTCTCCGAACGAAAAGGAAGCATCGCTTCAATATCTACGGCAGCCGGTTACAACTCGAGCCCAAGGCTTTCCCTATTTGTAGACCAAGAGACCCCCTCAACCCCGGGCCTTCTACGCCCCCGAAACTCCTTGCTTCTCAAAACCCGCCAAATGCTAGACGACGACGAAGGTCATGAAGGCTTCCGCTCCCCTTCACGCGCAGCAACAGACATTATGGGCCACCGGCACCGCAACTACCCAATCAGCCGTCACATGAGCCTAACCCCTGAGCGATCACCCGGGCCTGAGATGTCCCACCGGAGGCCACATTACGTCACCAACGGTGCCGCCCTCCCATCCCCAATCCTCCATGGCAACCGACGCTACTTCAGCGCCACCGTCGACCGCTCCGACGTCGCTGATCGCCCCAATGGCTCTTTCGAAGCCACCAATTCTACAAACGAACGCTTGGTAGCCACCGCAGCCGCCGACTCGGACTATGGCGCTGCGAGATATCGCAGCGGCAGTCTGGGACGTGCTGGGAATCGTAGGCTGACCCGGGGGCTGAGAGAGAGTGTGGACTTGGATAGCGTGCAGCAAGGCGGTTCACTCGGACGCACGCCATTGCCTGGCGAGCGTTTACTGCGGAGATGATCCACCTATTTCCTGTGCGATTGGGTTAACTTTGTGATTAGTTCTTTATGGAGTTGGCCGGGTAGGTAAAATAAATAAACTGCTGGGGGGATCGGTTGATTGGTTTGTTGGTGGGTACTTTGGCTTTGGTTCTGGGGGGTTTTTCTTTTCTATTCCCTTTTCCTTTTTCTTCTCTCATTGTGGCGGTGTTTTTTTGTTTTTATCTTGCTCGTGTGTCGTGCGGGCTGGTGGGTGGCGTATCGATTTGCTTTCTATTCGCACGAAAATCTTTCATCATCCCCCTCTTCTGCCCGCTATTAATTATGGATAACGGTTGGAATTTGCTCCTTCCTTCCCTCCCGCTTCTTTTTATATCCATCTTTTCACTCTTTTCACGCTAAGCTATTTTTCAAAAAGATTTCCATATGACTTTTAACTGCATTATATTACATATCTTCCTTCCCTCTCCCACCGTCCTTCAGTTGGTATCAACAGAGTATGGCTGGTTTTTTTAGTATTTGCTGTCCAGCTAGACTTTGCTAGACCATTTGCTTTCGTTTTTGTAATTCCGATTATAGCATAGTGTTATGAGGAATGGTTTGTATGCTTGCATGGTATGGTATGCGATGTGGATTGGTAGATTGGGGGGAAAGGAGGGGAGGGTGTTTGTAAGATAATCAGTCTGGGGAATGGATATTCATGGTGTTTAGTCTAGGACTTGAAGTGATGTCGTATGGTGCTGCGTGGTAAGCTGGGTGAAGGATGCTGCTTGTGGGGAGTTCTGGATTAGGTGGGGGGTGGGCCTTTCTAGTTGCGTATTGGCTAATATCGTAACGAATGGATACACTACAGGTGGGCCAGCTGGTCACATGGTACGGTATTTCTTTCATTCATCGCAAATAGAGGGCCGCCGACATTGTACGGTGCGTTTCAATATGGGAGTGGAGGTATCATAGGTATGCTGAAACATGCCTGCCGAAGGTGGAGAACCGCTCGCCAGCACTATCTACTCATGTCGCCGGAATTAGTCATAAGTCACGTGAATTTGGATAAGATTGATTGCCTTGTTTTTCCTCGCCCATAATGTCAGCAATCACGAAGTCCAAAGCCATACAGAAGACCCTTCCTGCTCAAGTCTTTCATATTTCTCATCTTCCTTCTGATACCTGCATGTAACAGCAGTGTATTTGTATGATGGATATTTTCATGGCAGTTCATTAAGCAACTATAGCCTTGTATTAATTTACGGGCAAAAAGGTGGACAAATATTAGCCGAATTCTGAAACTAAATCCAGATATAGTATTGCGTGTTTGCCATGAAGGCATTGAAAGGGTTGATACACTACTTTAAAATTGGCAAACAACCAGGAAATATTTTGTCCTCCCGCAATGAAGTCTACATTGTTTTTAGTAATTGAAATCCTAGTGACCTGATACTGATGAGATGATACAAAGACCTAGACATCGTATGAGATTGGTAGTAGATTCAGAACTGGCAGAAGAGTTACAACATAGGATTTTACAAGATGAAGTGTATTAAGACATGTCTTGGATTCAGGTTAGTTAAGAGATTGGACTAGATATCACCTGGTTAACTTTGTAAAACTTAATCTATAAAGTTCTTGAGAGTTATTACTATCATAATAACCTTCAAGTATGACAGTTTATACAGAAGGCCCGAGTTACACCTATTTCAGCATCAAGAGACTACTATAATAGGAATAGTGGTAGACTAGAGTCTACTAAATAAATATATGATTGGTTAATTAGCATAATGGAATATGTTGTATCTTACCAAAGGTGCTTAGATATAATTAAGGGAGTACACTTACCCTACTAAGTAGGGTAACCCAAGGAGCCAATTTGGAAGTTATCATACTCTGATTTACCTAGTGATGTTTTAGTAAAGAGTTATCCTATTCTGTAAGATAACTTAGTATATGGTTACACAACCTTTGAACTATAACTACACAGTCTTAAGCTATAGGCTATCCTATTATAGAGATAAGTTGCCTTCATTAAAAGTAACTGGTTATGAAGGACTTTTAAAAAAGTTACCAGATTGTTTGTTACATAAAACTATCAAGGCATCCTGAATCTCAGGTTGAGCAATTCAATTTTCCAAGATCAGCTAAACTCCTAGAAAGCTGTAATTTGTAGGCAAGATAGCTAATACCTTCCTCGAGCTTTCTTATAAGTTCCTAGCATTATGGGCTACAGCTTAGAGAGTTGTTATAGATTTAGTTAAAATCAAGAAATGAAAAAGCTCATCTAATACTAGAGACTCTGTGACTGTCCAGTTGATTGGAAGCTGTAAGTAGTATAATATGAGAGGCACTAGTGGTACCTGAGGGTATGGCCTTCTGGTTGTATCATATATATCAGACCTAGACTACAAATAGACATCTCATTAGGTAGAAGCTAACTCTAGTTTGTATCTAGAAGCCTTAGGCCAGAATATTAGTCTAGACTGAGATTGTCTAAAAAGGCTTATTATTGTTCTTTTTATTTACAACTACTAAGAACTTACTTAATGAGGATAGTAAAGATAGTATGATAAAGATTTGTTGGTAGAATAATTTATTATTGTTAAGATATTTTCTCTGTTACTTAGTATTCCCGTATCAGCTCAGAGATACTCCTAATGTCAAAGTATTTTAGTATAGAAACTACTCAAACACTTTTAACCTCAGTGGGAGTTGAATACCTAACCTTGCAAACTAAAGCTAAGATTGTACCAATTAAAGTTGTATATGGTATTATAATAGGTATCATTGAAGTAACAATATAGTCATGACATGCAACTCTTTAAATCTCACTTAGGATGTATTACCCTAATATAGGAACCTTAGAAAAGTATTAGTAAAACTGATAAATGAGAATCTGTATACAGTTATCCTACCAAGGAGTCTGTGTACTCCCTTATGCCTAATATGAGCTTACTTCTATAAGGCTTCCTCTCAAATACCTTTTCATTTCAGGTACAAAACAAAATAGAGAATTAAAATTAATAGTAATAATATATCCTTCTAGGACTTGATATGGTTAGAGGAAAAAAACTTTTACATTTGGTTGGCCTCAGAAGGAAAAATTTTTCTCATCATCCATTTTCTCCTCTTTCTAGTATATTTGGATTGTTTTTATAAAACTGCTCTACTACTTCTGCACTTTCAATTCCTGTAGCAGTCTCTGTAGTATTTTCATTCTCTGCATATCATTGCTACTTAACAAAATACAAGAACTCATGTATTTGCTAATAGCAGTTATTGATCTTTTATCAGTATCTGTTTATCTTGCTCTATGCAATATCCTTAATTTCACATCGCAAGTCCCTTTCAATATTTTCCAACTTACAGGAAAGTTCTTCTCCACTTGAATAGACTAGCTTAAGTTGTAGTTTCAAAAGAAATATGGAAAAGAAAAGAGGAATGTTCCCTGGATCAGAGATGTTTAACTTGAACACAGAGTTGCCTCTATTTTCCATAATTTTGAAGTACTATATAATTTCAGCAACAGTTTTTACAACTTGCTTTTTGTACCTATATTCCAAGAGTTTAATATGACTTTATCACTATCCTTAAAATCAAATTACTGTTTTGCCTTCTGATTATGGTATTTTGCTATTCCCTCCAATATCTCTTCTAGTAAGCCTTTGACTTACTCACTATTGTCTTAATATAGTTTGTATATAGAGTAGTACCTAGATTACAAGCTTTACACTACTTCATGCAAAAGGTCTGTAGATAGAAACCATAGTTTACTTTGAATGGTAACATCCTGTGAGAATTAGTTACAGAGTTATTGCAAGTACACTCTGTTAACAGCAATATCTTATACTAATCATCCTGATTGTTGTTGACAAAACGTTGTAGGAAACCTTTAAGTACATAGTTGCTTCTTTCTGTCTGTTCTTCTGTTTGTAGATAATATGCCATTGACTTTTATTATTTAATCTCTAATGCCTCTAGTACCTTCTATAGGGATTCTGAAAACTCTACTCTAAAATATGCATTCATGTCTAAAATAATTTCTGTTGGTTAGCCATATAGCTTCAAAATTATTTATGAAAATATATTTATAATAGCCATAGTTGTTGCAGTCTCCTGTAGTGCCAGAAAGTAGGAGATTTGAGGGAACTGATCCATCCGCTCAAGCTAACCTTGGGCGCTTA
>NW_003298914.1:106378-107274 GCF_000151645.1 Tuber melanosporum
TATACTGATGTCAATACTGCAAAAGAAGTTGTAATAATATGTGCTTCATCAGCAAAAGCTTGTAAATATGTCCAGTGTGTTATTTATGTCTGATGTACTAGATGCTCAAAAGGCTAAATATTAACCAATACGCAGATAGACGTATAAAATAAGACTCTAAGGAGTACTTTTACAGTTAGCTAAACCTATACCCATACCGGTATTAAGAGACTACTGCAGTAGGAATAGTTGTAGATCAGAGTCTACTGAGTGGAGGTACTATTAGTTGGGTACCTTAATTAGACATACTATACTATACCAAACAGGATATAGGTACTAGTAAGGAGCAGTGGTTACCTGACTGGGTAGGGTAAACCAAGTATTTAATTAGGAAGTTATCCTACTCTTGGACCAGAGTTATCCTGTCTTGAGTACTGGATTACTCTGCAAGGGAGTCAAATTACCATACCATGAAAGTAACTTGTTATGCAGGCCTTCACAGGAATTTACTATATTGTTTGTCACATGAAACTACTAAGTGGGTTCAAATCTCAGGTTGTGCAAATCACTTCTGCACAATCAGTTGAGCTCCAAACATGCTGTAACCTGGAGGTATGGTGGCTAACACCGCTTTCCAGCCCTGTTATAAATCACTAATTTCATGGGCTATAGCTTGGAGATTTGCTATAAGTCTAGTAATAGTCTACGAATACAGGAACTCTTATAACACAGTATATGCTCAAGCAGTCTGGTCGACTGAAAGCAGTCTGTGATATAATTAAAGAGATACAGGAGAACTTGTCGAGTGATCTCTAGGTGGCTTCATGTAAAATTGACCAGATCTGATAGAGGAATACCACTTTGAAGCTAGAGGTAGTATATGAAGTTTGGCGTGGATGTAAAGCCAGGTACCGCAG
>NW_003298914.1:108211-109353 GCF_000151645.1 Tuber melanosporum
GGAGGTGGTATATGAAGTTACCCGAGGCTAATAGGTGAGGTAACAAAGGTCTATTGCCTGGAATGTGTAATAGTATTAGAGAATTGTAAAGCACTTGAGGATACTATTATGAGATCATGATGAGACCTACTTCTACAAGGGTTGACTTATATGTAGCACATATTAGTAGTCAACCTCCAAAGATGTCTATTAAGAGAGCTACATGGCTATCATCCGGAATGATATGGAATAGAGTAGAATCAGATAGGTGTAGAGAAGCTGTAGATGCTTGTAGAAGACTACGTGTATATGGTTAAAGTGTTCCATAGCTGGTATTACATCCGCTCAGGCATAATAGCTTGCCATGGACATGTTTATAATAAGAAGAGTTTTTACTTCAGCAGTTGCATTGTAGATGTAGCAGCTAAAACACTTCTGTCGGATGGATGAAGGCAAATAACAGAGTACTGTAGTTTGCTATGAGGGATCTTAGCTCCTACGAGTAGAGGTTAGCTAAACAGCGTGGGGGACTTCTGTGCTCTCAAAGGCAAAGTAGTGATGGGGAGCAACTAGCAGTATATAAATTCTACTTCAGTATATGCGAGTTCACCTCTACTCTGGCAACCAACTATCTCTCAAGATCTGCACTTAATTGAGTAATGCTGTAGCTTAATGATATTAAGTTTCACTGTTTTGTTTCTTCAAACTCTACTGCTAAGACTTTGCAATTTTATCATATTTTCTCCAAGACGAATTCATTTCAGTATGGTTACAACCTTGGAATCCATCTTCCCCTAGGGAGGCCCCATTATAACATGGCAACCAGTCTCAGAATATAACCAGATTTGACTTCCATACAAACCATATCATAGCCAAACTCTGGATGCAACTACAATTATACCTATAACTCGTAGCAGACCTGGCCATGTTACCAGGTAATCAGAATATTTTAATTGAAAGACAGATATATAGAATACGGCAATATAAAGCCATAACTTCTACTTTAATCATTGCAGAAATTCATAATATTTGTATTCCCAAGCATAGATTTATTTTTCTTTTCTTCGGGATGGTAAAAAATTAAGTACCAAGAAGAGGTCTGGGTAATAATGCAATTTTTGCCCCTAAGGGCCTTTCCAAAATAGGGGGTAATTTTGAAGCTT
>NW_003298914.1:110605-119707 GCF_000151645.1 Tuber melanosporum
CAACAGGTGTTAGCCTATGTCTTTAAGCATTCAGGACAAAACCTGGTATCACATTCAGCACTTTGGCAGGACATAAAATAACCTGTAACCCCTTGCAAACTCACAAAAGGCAGATATTCATTAACATAATAGCAAGCCAAAATTGAGTAGAATGTTGTCCTAAATTAGTAACTTCGATGGTATAGTGACCATTGAGTAATTGTAGTTAACAAACCTGTGGTTAATGTTCAGGTAGTATTATTGTGTGATTGTCCAGATGTGTGGTGCTCCTGAAATTAAACACCTTAGAGTGTGAGAAAAATATAACAATCCATCCAAGCCACCACCTTCTCCAACAATCACAACTATTACTCACTTTTACATTCTACTGATTAGCCATTTTGATTGCCGGATTTTTCAAGAGTCTAAAATGGATGTTGGTACTACATATATCTTATTCCTGTAGATATTATTAGATTCAGTCCTCAGGATAGTAGCTAGTAGGTAGCTTACTAGTAGTGCTATGATCAGGACTTTCTGCTGTCTTATGTCAGAATAACCGTAAGTATCAAGGTTGACAAGGCCAGATTGGAAGGTTAAAATTAGTACATCCTTGCTTATGATGAACTCCAGAGAGGTTGGACACAACAAGAGGTTCTGGACTGCTAGGAAGTAATAAGACACTCTGGATACCTAGGATGCACAGAATATGAATAACTGAACCTTTACCTCAGGCTGTACAGTGAATTCATCTAATTGAAGTGCTTTTTTTTACTGATGTTCCTATGTCAAAGTGCTTTATTCTATTGGCTAACATTTCAGTATCACACATAATCGTTGATCCATTCAGATAGTCTTTTCTGACAACAGTCTTTCATGATAATTTCAAACATTTTTTTGTATCTGAAGTGTCTAGCGATCTTGGTATTGTAACAGCTTTTGGTAATCTTGGTATACAGAGCCTGATTGTTCATGTCAAAGAGTCAATACCTATCATAGAGCAAATGATAAATTGATGTCCTGTGCTTTAGGTATTCCTTTACATTATTTTGAAGTTTTGTCAATTCTTGTTAAAGTGTTATATATTCCTTGGCATGTACTGTGGTTGAGAGGATTTGTAATAGGAATTCAGTATTAAACTTCTTGATAAATTTCTGCTTGAGATTAATACAGGATATTCATACCTTTTCTGGTATAGTATTGATATCATACTAGTAGGTATTCTCAGATGCTAATACTTCAAGATCGCATATAATTAGTTCTTATTCCTGTATGACCAAACCTCTACTTGCATTATCAGTAATTCTCAAACCACAGGTTTCTCTTATGGTCTGGCTTAATTTATCAACCTCAATTATATTTGTAGTGTCACTTGTTTCAACAAGATGTTGGGCTAGTCTGTCTGCTTCCTAGATTTAATAATCAATTACTAGATGATTATATAGCAAGATATTGAGTGCAGTCAGATTGTAGACTGCAGTTCTTCCTATATCAACTGGATTTCTAGATTGTAGTATAAGACTGCTACACACTGTAACCGGTCCTCATGTTCATACTGGTATGCTAATTGCTAGCATTGACTTTCTCCACTACACCTTTAGTTGTTGAAATATATTTCCTATTATGGAAGACCTTAATGCTATAACCTTTCTCATAACTTGGCATGCCTGATCCCTCGCCTAGAGGGGAGACTAGTCTACCACTTGCCATCCTCCTGTTATATTGAAACTCTTCTCTTACACTCTCTTTTAAGACCTACTCTTTGGAGACCTACTTTCCTCCTCTTCCAGTATATCAAGATATTTGATGTCTTCAACATCCCACATTTTACTTTAACCTTATTTAGTATTAGCATAATCAGCCTTTTACATTCCTCCAACAACTGACAGCTGTGAGTACAGTTTACAGTATGTAATTATGATAGATTCCTTCTGCTTCTCACAGGAGTTGTTTGGGTCTCATCAACAGGCTATGGTTGATTTTGCCACTCTCCTTCTCTCTATCCTTTAAAGATACTTATATCTCATCTTGTAACTCATATTATCACTCACAGACAAAGGTACCACAGAAGAGATGAGGGAATACACCAAGAGGTATTGGGAATGCAAGGAGTCTGCATTATTAAGACATTAACACATTTCCAATTCTTCTTTCGGTAACTAGATCTAGACTTCCTCTCTCCACTCCTTGGTTTCAATCTCCTTGTACCCTTCTTCTACTTAATTTTTACTCCTGGCCTGCATGCACTTGACTGCTAAACTCAATTATTACCTGGATGGTTTTAACTACCAAGTACTCTTAAGACAAATTGAATGTTGATGGTATATTAAGTAATTCATTACAGGTTACCTTTTGTAAAGAGGGATTCTACTAGGAAGATAGATCCTTTGATTCTGATTACCTGGAAATGATTTCTTTGAGGAATAAATACAAAAAGGTTTCTAGCCCTTAGCAGTACAGTTTGAAAAAACAAAACAGAAAAACTTAATATTATTAAGCTACTGCCTTTACTCAATTAACTTCTGATCTGGAGAGGTAGTTGATTGCCAGCGTAGTAGATAATTAGCATGTACTTAAGTAGACTTCAAATAATACCAGTTGCTTCCTATTATTACTCATGCTCCACACCCTCTATTTACCTCATTTTTGAACAATTACTGCAATCCGCAACGCTAAAACTCATAGTTTCTGAGTAGTAATAATCATAACATACTAAGTTTTACCTGTCTCTTAGGCTTCAGCTTTAAGTAACCAGTTTTCAATCCAGATGCACAGCCCCACAGCTATGCATCAGACCACTGGCAAGGACCTATAGGCTGGCACACTTTCTGTTTCCTCATACGGCCACCAATATGGCTCTTGCTCTGGCACTACCATATCGCTTACACTACCCCTTTCTTTAATGAAGAAGGAGCCTACCAACTCTCATATCCATAATCTATGGCCTCCTATAATCCTATCATTTATGATATGTACCGAGAGTATGAGACTACTAGGTGGTCCTTAGAGCTTAACTCCATCCACTGTTGGATGATCCTCACCTCACTAATCTCTCTTCCAGAGAGCAAGTTCTGGTTACACTTGTTTGCACCACTCTTTACACCCTGTAGGTGGTCATCTAAAGGCTTGTCAAGCTCGGGGCAGTGGATTTTACTATGCTACCACAATCACTTCCTGGTCTTGATTCAAAGCTCAAAGATCTCACAAGTATAGGTGCTGCTCACATCTCAACCTGTCGGGCCATAGTAACTGATGTCACATGCTCCTACACTCCTGCTACTATATAGCCATCCCAGGTTTGTTGTATGCATAAGGCTCATCCCGTACCCCTCCTACAATCTACTGTCAACCCTGATTTTCTCTACTATGACAAGGCCCAGAATACCTGGTATGTCAACCTGGCTGCCAATGCAGTTCGTTTTCCAAACTTGTCCCAAGTTATGTACTGGAGAGAAGGGGCCTATAAGAACTACGAGTTCGTTCCTATCTCTGCCAAGCATACTGGTTCATGGTAGGCCTCCTACTGTACCAACACTGATACCTAGGCAGCTGCGTCCTCCTCTTATGGTCCATAGTACAAGAATAAGGGCAAAATAGCTGTCATGTTAGCCTAAGTCGTAGTGTCCACTAGAGATAGAGTGGACAAAAGGCTTTAGCTCCTGTCACTTGCCAACCAATATTAGCTCACCCTGCATTCAGAACCCTTCCCACGTAAGAAGACTGCACGTGTTGCTGTGACTGCTCCCAAACTCACTGTCTTCCTCTTATATGACGCTAACTGCCCCCCTCTATTAACATTTACTGCCACAGAAAATGCCTGTTGGCCCTCACGTGCATAGTGCGGGACCTCCACACCCCTTCCCCTACCTTCACCTCCTACTATGAGGACTGGAAGGTCAAGATCAACTAGGTGATTCCTATAGCAGTCAATCCATACCTGCTCTTCTGACCTAGCTTTAATGAAGTCTAGCTGATAATCTACAACCTTTACATAGCCTTTATGTCCAAGTAGTTGTGGGATATGACGATGGAATTAGCTGGTAGTATCAAGAATCCTACTGACATAACTATTTTCTGTACTTTCTTCTTATAACCAGATGCTGAGATAAGTGGTAGTAGTCACCATAGCCACTGTGGATGTTAACAGGATAGGCAAATGCATCTACCTCTACTGCCGCTCCCGTGAGGTCTCCTGGGCCCACTCACGTTCAAACTCCTCCCAATGCAGTAGGTGCTGGCAGTTCAGCCATTCAATGCCTATGTGTAAGTACAACATTCACTCCTGTGGTATTTGTTCCAGCTCAAATGCTAGGTCGGCACATCAGTGCCTCAATTCCACCTGCCTACTATACTAATAGTTCCTCCAATAGCAATTGGACCGTCTCTGCTTTCTTTCTATTCGTAGACCATAACTACCCTTATCTTGTTGCTGGAAACCTTACCATCCACCCTACCTCTTCAGATCATCTTGGTTTCTTCTTCTCCAACGAGTACTCTATATTTGCCCCATACTTTGATAGGGTTAATGATTTGAGCTACTTGTTGCTCAATAATATACATGTCTTCACCCCCTACTCCTATGATGCTGCATTATGGCCTGTAGTTCTGGACCTCTCTTTTGCCAATTATCCTCTAGTTTTTTACAGGTAAGGTTAGACAACTAATCTCCTCACTACAGACTCAGACCAGTTTCCGATATCAATCTGCCTGTCTACTCCATTGCTTAAAAAGGCCAACCTGTACTCTACTTGAGACCAGACTGACTGGACTACCCTGCTTCCCTTGCTTGAAGATTTTTCCTGCTCCCCACTGGGCCACCGTACAACCGATGTAGAGCTTGATACCTGGTAGTAAATATACCTTCCATCTCTTACCACTCTTCTGCACCAGTACATGCCGCCGAGGAGGTCTTTATCCCACCTTATGCTCTAGTCTAACAATAAGCTATCAGACCTACACAGGCTTCTTCACACTTATTTTTGGGCTCACAGATACTAGCCCTCCCCATCATCCCTCTCCGAATCTCAAGATCATAAAAATAGGTACTTCAATGCGATTAAACAGCCTAAGAGGTAATCCAGAAAGAACTTTATGTTGAGGTCTACCTGACACAACCACGAGAACTATGTCCTACTCAGTTGCAATAGATACCGCTTCTTCCAACCTGGAAGGCACCATCTACCCCTATACCCACTGCGCTACTCACTCCTCTACCTCTTAGAATTAGTTAAGAGCTGGCCACTTGCAGATCCGCACCTCTACCTAGACCTCCTTCCTGACCTGTATTCAAATTCTCACCAGTCTAATAACTTCCTAAATGTATGGCTCAGACTCTGCCTAACCACTGTGTGGATCCTGCAGGTCCTGCCTGCATCTTACTATCTCTACCCAGTAACCATCAGGCCTCCTATGTTCCTTGGCGTGGACAAATTTACTGTGCATAGAATACATCAGATTTGTTATAGCAAGCACAATCTCGCCCACCACTACTACACAGACATGCTTAGAGAATGGACTCAATGCCTACTGTCCAAAAAAGAGGAAGAATACCTCAACTACGGGCTTCTTCTGTCCTGCCATGTCAAAGTTGATCAATCAGTCCTCTATCTCCCTGGAGTTGTTGATGTTGTCACTGACTCGCCTCTCTGGTCTTCAGTTACACTTATCAAAGTGTTGGCCAGCTATATATCCCTTACTGAGACTGGTTTCCTATCAGATATGACTATACTTAAGCCAAGCTCTCCCGCTTACCTGACTGCCTAGGCTGCCTTGCAATCTTTTCTATCTTTGACTTTTATGTTGATGACTTTTTTCAGTTACCTGGGGTTGTTGTTATTGCTTTTCATACCTTAGTGGTTACCTTTTGAGGTGTAATAACAGATGTTAATTGGAAGACAGAAGCAGTGGTTTCTTTTATTTGTTTGTTTGAGATTAAGGTTTTTCTTACTTCAAAGGTCACACTGTATGCGAGCTCTAGTACTTTAATAATGAATACATGATATTAAAAACAAAAAAAAAAAAAAAAAAAAGGTCTCCATTACTACTCATCTACTATGTCTGCTATATGTCTAGTGATTGAAATTTATTTCTTATTTGAGAAAACCTCCAATCCACAAAACCTCCCACCCCTTGTCTCATCTGGTCTCTCCCCTAGGGTGGGAACTAGGCCATTTCTTCTAATCCCATTACCATTGTGGAATGCTTCCTTTGCTTTCTCTCTTAAGGTCTATCCTCTTGAGATCCACTTTCCTTTCTCCTAATATCTTATGCTATTGGTTTATGTTTCTACTTGTCTTTCACTTTAGTCTCGCTTAGTATTTGTATGGTAGAGTTTCTCTACTTTCCCTACTACAGATAGCTGGGAACATGGTTTATAGTATGCAATTAATATGCATTCCTTCTGTATTTCTCTATCCTGAGTGAGCAATGATCTGGACTTCTGTTGGGTGTGAAACTGTTATAGATAGAAGTTACTTTAGTTTCTTCAACAAGCTATGTTCAAATTTCGCGACCCTCTCTCTCTTAACCTCTACAGTTGGTGGTGTTACATCCACTAAGTGACTCCACCACTCTCAGAATACTGAACTACAGGAGAGATGCAGGAAATAGACCTGAGGGTATTAGAGACTAAAGAGAGCCATCAAGTTAAGATACTAACATGTTTCTCTTGTTATTTCAGCATTTAGTTGTACCTGTTAGGCGGAGACCACCTGATAGATTTCAGAGTTGTCTAAACCAACCAAGATTCGTATGTGTAGAGAGAGATTGTCTAGAAAGGTTGAGATTTCAAGCGTTACTTTTATAACAACTAAGAGTAAAGTAAAGTAGGTGAAATAGAATAGAATCGTGAAAACAATATTACATTGTTAAGGTCCCTTCTCCAGTACTGAATGATGTCTAAAAGCTTTAGAGGCACTTGGATATTTATATTCTGTGTATGAGTGTTTACGGACTACATTTATCTATTATACAACTATTTACCTCTCTCACAATATCAGGTATTCTTTAAGAGTGTGAACATGTAGAGACCCTCCAAATCACCATGGAGTCTTTGGTAATTACAATATATCTAACTAGGAACCATTCAATTTCCTATAGTAAATATCTGATTATCAGAGTTTTTAGACTTCTAGCCTAGTTCTCAAGTTGAACTGAGTTAGCTTCAATTGTCTCCCTTATTGATGTAATGATCAGTTTCATCAGTGGGTTGTATCTGTGAAGGTAGTGGTAATTGCAACTTTCCTACATTGTATAACTTCAAACCTCCCTAACTCTGTAACCAACTAACAGATATCCTCTATAGAACTTCCTACTTCTTCGCAGGAAGCTATTCCACTGGATTATGAGATTACACTGTAGTTGAAAACTCTTAGTTGCTCTGGATAACCGGGTTTCAATAGCTATTCGAGTATTGGGAATTATTTAGACAACTACAGTGCATTTTTGGACTCAGTTATAACACTCTGTGAAGTCCATTGGCTTTGGTAGTAGTATTTCTTTGAGCTCTATACTCTTTTGGTTATTTTAGAGTGGGTGTGAATGTATTGGTATCTTGTTGAGATCCTTTACCATCCGATACAATCTCTTCGTGTGAAAACATCCAGTTACCTACAGCCAATGGCAAAGATGTAACATCCTTTAAGCCTAGTAACTCTCCAGGTAGTTGATGAAGATACTCAATTCTACTTACCTGACCTAGCTGGAGGTTCATACCCATATATCCTATAAACGGGATCCAGTTAAACAGACAGCAGTGATATATATGGTGTCATTCTCACACCTTCATCTCTGTGACATTATCGTCACAGGATGCAACTAAGATCAATATTTATAATAATGTTTGGGCCCCATAACAGTGCCTGTACTGGGTGTTAGAGACTGGAGATTCCTATTCCCAGTGGGGTTACCCTACTTATGGTGGTTCCTAGGTATCAGATCCCGGTATTCCTAACAGTACCACTTTATGTTTAACTTGATGTGACATTCTGGTAACTTACTATGACCCTACTCTTCATCGACAGCTGGTACTCACATAACTACCAAACACTATCTTCTCCTCCTGACTGACACCTTACTCCTGGCTAGTATCCTACTACTCTACTTTGCTTTCCACCTGGGCTTTGTGCTCTTCATCCCAGCCCCTCTTGGTGTATGGCCTAGGTTCCATGAAAATACTGTATGCTTACTGCTTCATATTAAGAGGTGTTCTCTCCATACTTTCCAGCTCCTCCTTGTTCCTGCTATTGGAATATATCTCAATGGATATGTTTGTCCAACTAGTAATCAAGATTGGCTTTTGCTGGCTTT
Source organism: Tuber melanosporum (assembly GCF_000151645.1). Classification (NCBI taxonomy): domain Eukaryota; kingdom Fungi; phylum Ascomycota; class Pezizomycetes; order Pezizales; family Tuberaceae; genus Tuber; species Tuber melanosporum. The sequence goes on from NW_003298914.1 coordinate 118,892, forward strand.
CTCGAGGTACTTGAATCTGGTTACCAAGGCCATCTAATTTCGGATTTACGTCTTTAGATTTGGGGATTTGCTTACTTCAATAGTTTTCTTTCATGTTTGTGAAGGAGTGTTATTGGTCAGGATGCAGGATTTCCTTAGTTTTGGTTACCTGGGTGTGGGTTTCTTGTAGCATGCGCTGTGGACTACTGCTTAAGAGAGTTATTTCTATTTACTGAGTTCCGTTGAAGGAATTTACTTCAGGCCACTACAGCCTGGACTGTGGTGGAGGTTTAGATCTACCTAGTGACAGCTGAGATAGCACATATCACATAAACATAAATAAAATTAAATATGAAAAAAATAAATCTGAAAAAAGAAAATAATGTAAATATAGAACTCCTAATTACTACCCAGGCTCCATCACTATTACAATCTCCGTCAAAGAAAAAACCACACCTTAATCTTTGCCAAGACTTGCTCTCATTGGCTGAAAATGCTTTCTCACCACATTGCCTTTATCCTATGCTTAGAGACAAAGACATTTTTATCCCATCATGGCTCCTGGCAAGAACAAAGAAAGAGGAACAGGTAGTAGTTATACCCCTCCTTCCTGAAGTACACAAATCCTACCTACAACTAGGCCTACTACCTTGGGGGCCAGTCCACTCTATCACTCATTTTTGGGTCACCATGGCCTCCTGGCACCTCAACAGAAAAGTGATACCACCTCATCCTTCTCTGTACTTTGAGATATTTAAAAACAAGCAAGAGTTTATGATATGAACTTCTTGTAATTCATTTTCATTAAGCCGGTAGTAGAACTGGATTTTCAGGAAC
>NW_003298915.1:0-38354 GCF_000151645.1 Tuber melanosporum
GACTGGCCGCTTAGGGTCACTGCCCAAAGTCATGCGCTGGTCACCGGAATCCTAATTTGAGCTAAGAAACGCAAATTAGTTTGGTTTGTGTTGCCGTTTCGCTGTTTCGCCAATGGATCGTGGTTGTGAATAGTTGTTAGTTATTCCCGGTTCGTACTTCGCCATCCAATCGTGTTACCATCTCGCTGTTTGGTAGTAGGCGTCGTTTTTCATCTCCAGCTGTCTGGCCAGTCGTCGTTCCCCTTGTTCCCCCTGTGTGAAGGTCATCAGGGTTCGAAGGAACCTGGGAAGCAGTTGTTTATTAGCCATGCATAGGTTCTTAAATACTTGCTTCACACCGAGGGCCAGGCGCTGTGGTGACCAAGAACCAAGAACGTGATGCGAGTGCAGTTTGAGATTTGAGAACTTGATGAAAGCCGGAGGGCAGCAGAAGCCATATCTAGGACAGATTGAGACAGGAGAAAATAGTCGATACCGAAGGCAGCCCCGTGCCCCCATGAACTAAGCTGTTGTGTTCGCCCATCTTCCTACTGGCAGTGCTGCGTGCATTACCAGGAAGAGAATAGTGGTTCTCTATTTTAATATCGAACTGATGTGCTCGCTCAAGTAAGTAACATATGGAGGGACATCGTGGGTTGTAGAAGTAGGAGGGCAAGGGCGGCTCTCGGATCGTATGTGAAGAACACGGTGGTCCATCGGACATCATTGCCAAAATAGGGTACTGTGAAGGTAATAACTCACCAAGTAATTCCGGGAAAAATGAAGCTTAGTATTCGATATTTATCAACTTTGCAGTGGCTCCCACGTTTGCAGGAAATTTGACCCAGTTGATTATCGACTTCTCACAGGCGGTACAAAAAAAAGGACCCATATCAGGGAATTATTATACCAAGCATCTTGACCAGACCCCCAACTCAATCAAAATCCATGCATCACGTATGGGCAGGTCTAGTTTCACAGGTTAAAACAGTTGCGAAGACCAGTTAATGAGATCCAACAAAGGCAGAAGGCTCAGTCTGTTCCCATTCTTAAGAAAGCTCTGACCTTTGTTCAAGGTTTCGATTTCTGAACTCAAATATTATTACTATGCTGGTGGAGAAAGTGAATAATTCGAGTTCATAGAGTGGCTAGATAACCATAATAAGCAAAATTTATATCAAGAATACGGAAAGTAAAGGTGAAAAAAGTCCATTTCTAAAAAAACCGTAATGCAACGGCTCATTTGTCAGTGCGCACGAAAACAAACCGTCGTCTCCAAAGCAACCTGTAGTCAAAATTTGAGGCGTCCGAGCAGTTGATATATCATAATATTATGTGAGGAAGGTTAGGGGTGCTCATGTGAAAATTGGCAGACCCTCACTTGTTAGCGTATTTGGGCGTTGGCTGTCTTGCTTCTTTGCCGTAGGGAAAACATGCGGTGAGAAGCCAAAAATGTCCGTCCAATATGCCACCACTATCCTCGCATCTACACAACCCTTGTTCAGTTCTTCATCAAGACACTCTATACCATTCCCCACACATCTCTCGAACCGCCCTCCAGGTGAATATCTATTATTTGACTGACTCAGTTATGATCAATTAATCCAGTTGAGCAACAAATAGTTTCTTACCCGTAAAATAACTAGGGTTCTGAATGGTCGGCGGAGTACTGGACGGGACTAGTGAAGTCCTGTCAAAGTCAGCTCTAGTCCGATGGAGCAAATTAGACCGACCGGAGAGTTGTTGTTGATGGAACTGGCTGGCCCGGGATCGGTCGGACTGGTCAAAAACGATTGATAGAAGGTGAATCGCTTTCTGGAAACAGCAAGAACAAAGTAACACACAATACTTCAAAGCCTTTGTCTGAACTATAACACGATCGGTGGAGTGTTATTCTTCAGGCGAGCAGCATCATAGACCTCCCACAGATACAAGGATAAATGAATTATGTTGAACCACAGAGGAAACTGTACAGGGGTTGCAACGGTAATTTTGCTCCAATTCTAAAATATCGTGGAACTTTCTGTTCGCAATACACCCATCCATCCTATCTGAGTCCCACTATAATAATAATATTATGCTATCTTTTATACACACCGGTCTCCTGCAGGGCGCCCCGGACGGTTGGGGACACTGTCTTGAAGATCTCGGACGGACAGTTACACAATATATGTAAATCACCTGACTTTCGCTTGAGGTGCCACAGCTCCTATTTTATAGATCTCGTATTGAACCTCGTGCCTAGTTGGGGGTTTTGAAGTTCTGAGTGCACCCAGTGTTCTCAGCCGTCCGGGGCCCCCGTCGGGCCCGGCGGGGGGACGGCCAAGACCCCCGGACGAGACGGGACGGCAAACTGTAGTCTGTCCTCCTCCTCACGCTCCCAGGACGGCCGTCATCAGGGAGGACGACAAGCCCACAGTCTGAGACAACTTCAGCTAGGGGACGGTGGGGGACGGCAGGTGACGATAACCGTGCCAAGGTTGCAGCGCTCGGGCGCTACAACTCCCGAAACTTCGCTAGCTCAGCTTTCGGGGGCACTCATCCTAAGTGCCTAACAGCTTAATGAAAGATTGCAGCTCAACGATAGATTGTGGCTCAATACAATTTTGTGGCTCAACAACCTATTGTAGCTCAACATCAGTTTGCAGCTCTATACAATTTTGTAACTTCAAGTCACTTTTCATTCTAGGTCCAATTTCAGAGTAATGCTATACTTATGAAGGTAAATTAATATTCTATATTACATTGATTTTCCCCAGTTTCATCTGACGTTTAATGCCAATAACTATCATCTTGGATATTTTTTTTTTCCATGCACGCCTCAAATTTCTTTGCTTTACCTGTGCCTTTAACTCATTTTGAGACCCTTTATGCCCAGCTTGCTGAGCCATTCTCTTAGCATTGTGTGCTCTACGCAATTGCATCTCCGCTTTCTCAATCTCTGCATCTACACTTTTCTTAGCCATTTGCCAAGCTTGTAAAGGGTACATAACTCCTCCTCTTTGTAACTGTCTATGACTCTATGCCTTACGTCGTGCATTTCTCACCTGCTCAGCTACCTGTGTGTGTTCAAATTGGTTCATTGCTAAAGCTCCAGATTGGGCTTGAACCAATCCACCTCGTAGTACTCTCTTTAATTTATTCTGGCAGGTTGGTGATAAATTACCAGCTTCTTGTCGTAATTCATCTCCTGTTCTCTTGAGTGAAATAATCGTAAGAGTAATAGTTGTAGATGATTCAGAAGGTTCAGTAACTGGTTGGACTACTGGAATAGCTGCTTCCCATAATTTGGAAATTACCAGATCAGGATTATAGAAAACAAGTCCAGTCGCACCAAATCCGGATATGATAGTGGATGACTTAAAGGTTTGTTCTCGCATTGTGGAAATTTTGTCTAAAAATTCACATTTATCGAAATCTCCACAACCAGTTCAAGTAGCTGCTTCAACTGATTCAGCCTAGTAATACTTATGTGGCTGAAATACGACAACATCTAAAGTTTGCAGATGATGGCTCGAATGTGGGGGATGACAAAAGATAATAATATGATATTGATCGCAGTAGTCAAGGAACTCCTTAGTACAATGGGAGCCAAACCCATCCAAAATGAGGAGTCGATAGGTACCAGCTTGGTGTTGAGAGGAGAATTGTTCAAAGTGGTGTATTGACTCCATCATCAGATAATCATTATTGTATCCAGTATCTGACATGCCAACAAGGTAGTTATCTGGTATAGATGTTGTTGTGTACCATGATTCCTGATGAATAATGCCTGGAATAATGATCATAAGTGGCAGTACAAATCCAGCAGTACTAATTGTTTCGCAAACAGAAACGAGCTCACAATTACTTGAACTGCCCAGATATGCTTGTCTATTTGGATCTTGAGTAATAATCCATTGATCTCTACCAATTCCAATACAGAAAAGTGTTTCGTCAAAGTTGTATCAATCACAGGTATGAATCATATACTTTTGACATATAGTATTGTATTTATCAAACCATTCGCGAATGGTATCACGATGGTGAGCATTTTTTCGATCAAGGTCAATTGAGCATTGCTTGCAAATAAAATAATCTGGATGATATTTGAGCAATCTTCGTGTCCAATAATCGCTTACAGTAGGTGTAGGAAGCATTCTAGTATGTGCATTTTGTAGAATTGTATTAGCACAACCTGTAACCATTGGCAACCAGGCACTGGTACCGATATTATCCAACCAATCTAGATATTGACAAACAGCTAGTTCCTGGTCCTCCGAGAGATTTCGATTTGCTGCAGGTCGTTCTTGTCGAGATTGTTGACCCTGCTACCTGCTGCGTAATCGCTGCTCTGGAACTTCATATTTATGAGCTAGTGCAGCAATATTGGGTGTATCTTCACCAGTCTCATTGAGGCAGGCAATTGCGGCCTGGATCCATACTTCAATATCTTGATATGCCTCCACACATTGACTTAGAGGAATGAGAGCAGATGAAGAAGACATAACTGATTTATATATAGAAAGAGTTTGAAGTTGAGATGATGGAGTTCATTTATTAAAGGGATACTACATGGAACTTAATCTATTTAAATACTTGATACTCACAACTTTTATGAAGTCTTAAAGTAATAGTATTGAACTACAAAATTCTATTAAGCTATAGGCAGTTTTAAGCTATAAGCTATTATTGAGACATAGACTATCATTGAGCTATAGACTCTCATTGAACCTTGAACTGACTTTGAGCTACAAAATTGTATAAAGCTACAAGCTGATGTTAAGCTACAATGAGTTGTTGAGCCACAAATTTGTATTGAGCCACAATCTATCGTTGAGCTACAATCTTTCATTGAGCTATCAGGCACTCAGGATGAGTGCCCGAGCGCTGCAACCTTGGCACGATTAGGGGACCACGGGGGACCACGGGGGACGACCGGGGACGATCCAAATTGATATCTGAGTGGCAAAATCAATGGAACAGGAAGCCCACTGCTAGAATACAAGCTGGTCTCTATAGCTTTGTATTTCGACAAGTGGTTTACATATCACGAATAAAAATATCTGGCTGTTCAATTTAAATGCAAATACCTTATATATCAATCGTAGTTCTATTGATTTCCATATACATTGTAAGCCTAACAACTTTTATTACGATCTTTGTGTTTCTAATACAGCAAAGAAAATTAAACTCGGGAGCGCGAGATATTTTTGTGGGGGACGGCAGGGGGAACGGTCCTGAGCTCTAAATTGTCGGGCAAGTTCTGGAAATAACGGGACGGGACGACACAATGTCGTCCGTCCTCGTCCTAGCCCAGGACTGACGGACTGCCCCATTGCGAGCACTGAGTGCACCTCAAACCGAGCACACAACATACTGCACAAATGCAGGAGCACCACTTCAAATGTCATCTGTACTCGAGTATAAACTGTCACTATGACAGGTGTATTTGCTGAATTTTCCTTGCATTGTAGGTCCCATTATCTTGGCATAAAAGGAATAACACGGTAGGCACCGTTAGCATTAGTATGAAAAGTATTTTTCTTGTTACTATACCCATTTTCTATCTAGCATTATGGACTAAGTACTCTACCCACCCACCTGTTATTTTTTGTACCTGCTCGTCAAAATCTTGACCATGTACCCTCATACCTACATCCCTAGCTATGCTGTTCACCCTGACACCGTCCCTGTGCGGGGGGTTTGAAAGCTACCTTGTCTCCTGCCAGTCGCCTCTCCATTCCGCCCTCACCTCACATCCTCCCTCACCAATCAACCCACCCACACAACTCCCTTACCACCCTCCCTCCATCATCATACCCCCTCCCGCGCCACACATCCTCCCTCAATACACATTCCCTAACAGAAGCACACGCTCGCACTATCAAGACTAAGCCTTCTTGATTTTACATCCTCCCTCTTGATTCACCGGGCTTAATTTTCTTTAACCCACCTACATCTCATTTAAGCATCTATCTTTTCTCCTCAGATCCACCAATTATGCCGCACTCCGAGGCCTCCCGTGGCGCGACAGAACCCGTTGACACTTCTGTGCAGGAGAGAAGGAATAAAGAGACCGTCTGGGGTGAAATTCAAGTGGATGTAAGTTTACATTCTTTCCTTCTCTGCGCATATCTACTTTACTTTTTTGTTGGACTTGTTTTTTGTTATGATATCGTTCATTTGTTATTATACTGCTTAAATTGCTGGCTAACCTGGCAGTTCAGCCTCTCTTTATTGGGATGGCCGCTACTATGATCGAAGATAAGACCGTCAAAATCGGGATCTCAATTCATGTCGGGCGTGATTCAACTGATCCCTGGAAAATCGAATTGACTCCCATTGATGGCCAGAATATGCAGGATGTTATTAGGGAATATACCACTCACAGCTTGAAACCTATTCAACCTCCCACAATGTTAAATGCGTGGGCGCTGGTATTACATTTGGTCTCGAGAAAATTTCTCTGGAAATTTGTTCCCATATTTGGAGAAAGCTGGAGGTTGTCTACGTGCTCTTAAAAATGCAAACCACAAAACCGGGTGATTATGCAGATACTTCCATCGATGTTGCCGAGAAGGCAGATTCTGCAGCACGAGAGTTTGTTAGACTTTTTGATCCAAGGCTTCATCCAGCTCTTGCCATTCGTTACAGAAACCGGGTGATGCCAAATGCAGAAAGGGTTATCAAGACCGCCGAGGGCTTGAGCGAGTACAAAAATACAGTCCATAAGCCTACTTGGAATACTGTGTTGAAGTATGCTTCTGAGTTGAGGGATGCAATGATGGCCAGACCCAAGGAGACCCAGAGCGTCTACCTAATAAAATAGTCTTTTTCTCAGCCACCCGGCAGGGAGGTGGGGTAGCATTAATGAGGCATGTTTTGGTCAAATTTTGATCGGCATTGGAGGTTGATATGAGTTGGCTTGTTCCATCTCATCTATGGCGCATAGTATCTATTGCCTAATGTGCGTGATGGGTATATTCCTGAGCCCGATGTGGAGGCTTTTAGATTAACTAGGACAAATCACAACATTCTCCAAGGCGTTGCAAATCCTGAAGTGAGAACTAACGCCGAGAAGCAGGTCTTGCTCAATGACCGGATTAGAAGAAATTCCGAGCAACATTTGCTCACACCTGGTGGCCCTCTTGCTCCTGGAGGAGCCTACGTCGTTGTTATCGATGATCCCCAAATGCCGGCACTGATTCCGTTAATCAAAAAGGCTTGCCCCGAAGCCAAGATTATTTACCGGACTCATATCAAAGTCCGCAATACCTGGTGGAACGTGTTGGTAGCCCTCAAGAACAGGTATTGAAGTTGATCTTGGACTACATGAAAGAAGCAGATGTCTTTATCAGTTATCTGGTGGAGAAATTTGTTCCAGATGCTATTCCATCCGAGATAATTGGGTTAATGCCTGCTTGCACTAATCGGTGTGTTTTCTTCGCCCCCTGATTATTTTCCTGCACTAAACTATATAGGCTTGATGGTCTAAATTAATCGTTAAAAAAATGGGATTTAAAATTCTATCATTGCAAACTTCGTAATTTAGGCAATGAGTAGAAAGCGTAAGTTAATCTTGAAAACAATTCGTGCATCCCCTACATAAAATTACTAACTCTCTTGATGCTTCCCAAGAACCATCTTCTTTATCCCGGGGGAGAGTACATCACGCAAATCGCGAGAATCGACCCGAGAAAAGGCATCACCGTCGTCATTGAATATTAGCACCAATTGTGCGATCGCATCATACGAGATGCTCCCGAAATGCTACCACCTCACCTGTTGATGTAGGTTGAACTCTATCCTACCTGGAAGTCACAGCTTTTTCGAATAATTTTGTAGTGACCGACTTTAGTTGTGGACCTGGGGATATCCATGATCCAGACGCCGACCTAGCTTTTGCGCAAACTAGAGAATTGCTCCAACATCGGAGACATGGCGCAATTAGGAAAGATGTGGTAGTTGTCAGAATTATGCCAAGAGATCAAAGTGGGTCTCGTTCTGAGATGAAATTTATGAAACCAAATCTGACGTCTTATCCTAGTGTTGAATGCAATGATAACCACTGCGAAGGTTGTGCTGCAACTGTCCCTGCGTAAGGGATTCGAAGTCAACGTGTCCCAGGCGCTGTATCAGGGAAGGCCTGTTGTTGCCTCAAGGGCCGGCGGAATTCCCTTGCAGATTCAACATGGAAAATCTGGGTTTCTCGTTGATGTCGGCTATACTGAATCCATTGCCAATCAACTCTTCGATCTCTAGACCAACGATCTTTACGCAAGGATGAGCACGTATGAAAAGGCGAGTGTGAGTGATGAAGTTGGAACTGTTGGTAATTCTGCCTGTTGGTTTCACCTTATCTCTAAGCTCGCGAGAGGCAAAGGTCTTGAGCCTGGCGCTAGATGGATCATGGTCATGGCGATGGAAGAAGCGGGTCAGAAATATGAGATTGGTCAACCGATACTCTAGCGTAATGCCGTTGATTACAACGGAAAAGGCCAAGACTCGGCCAATCGAGTTTTCAAGTCTAATTTGGATGAGATACTAGTTCACAAGTACTGTACTTAGATTAGAACTAGATTCGGGTTAGTACAAACCACTTCCGATCACTTAAAATACAGATCTCTTTTACTACTCTGAATGTTACACTGGTTTCACTGAAAGAGAGTGTCAAATAAATAAAGTAATCCGTCCAAATAGAACAGCAGGAACTGCTATAGTTGCTTATACCAAGGCTCACTCAACTAACTTAAATAGACCAGGTGAAGACCTGTAATTGTTTCCAAGCATTTGAAACTAAAAAGCACAAGGGACCTGTGATGACCGCAGTCCTCCCTGCTCTCCTCTCACATTTTTGAAACATACCGTTCCGGACCAACAATCCCCGCAACCGGGCCGGCCCAATTGCGAGGCTTGTGGACCAAGTCTACAACCTCCGCCAATAGTCATATCAGTCTCGTGAGACCATGTCTATTGAAATGTATGGTGCCGTACAACCAAAACAAGTCCACATTGAGGACCAAACAACCCACAACACAATCAACTACAACAAAGTTCTAAGTGCAGACATTGTAATTCTGTCTAGTAGTTAGTTCAAATAATATGAGATAAGGATATCTAGCAGTGTAAATTACAGCAAAATATATCCCGGGCTGGACATTTGTGTTTGAAAATCCAGTGTTTTGTATGGTGACTAAGTTCTTGGCCAGTGGAAAAATATGCTAACATCCTGTGGGATCAAGTGATACTTCATGATCACAGGAATGTAAATGTAACAAGGGAAATATAAATAATAATTAATATTATTATAATGTTAACAAAAAACATAAATAATCCCCCATTATTGTGAGATCTAATATAATATTATGTGAACCTCTAATCTTTCTGTCTAATATTTTTTTTGAACATTCTACTTACATCTATGTATGCACTTTTTACTAGCTACACTGGTTACTAGCAATGATACCTGATTTTCCACCATGGGGTTGGGTCTACACAGTCTTAAAAATTCAATTTTCTGTACAGTCGTGTCCGGAAAGTAATGATACCTCTGTAAAATTCAATGATGGATGCCACTTCAAACCTAATACCACAAAAATAGTTGGGAAATAAATACAATTAAAAGATATTGTAAAATATAGATAATAAGGTTTGTTTTTACAAAATATTGGAAGTTTCTACCAGTAAAATGGTTCAATGAAGTACAAAGTTTAAATAACCTGTAACAATAGACTAAAGAAATTATACTTGATTTGTTATTTTTTTTTCTTTACAATCTATCATAGTAATAATATAGCAATATGTCTACAATATGTTTAGGTAATCAGGAATCAAGATTTTTGATGTAAGTCAAAATTAAATTGCAAATGAAATATCAAACTATGATTTCATAAAGTTGATAATTTTGTTTAAAAACAGGTTTGATTTATTTCTGATTTCTGAATATTAATAGCTAATTATTTAACATGAAAGTTTATTATAATATATAGAAGATATATAAAAGTATATAATATAAATTTTATCTTAACAGAAGATACTTTCAGTTCTCAGTGCAAGAAATTAGTTAAATTTATGTAAATTTTATTGCCTTTAATATAAGATAATATACTATTTTCAAAAAAAAATATATTATTTATTTATATGGTGTGAGGTGACAAAAACGGGTACCTACGGTGTTTCAAAATGTGACGCTTTACTTAATCAGGGTTAGGGGTATTCCATCTAAATTTTTACAGTAGGATAGTAGAAAGGTCAGATTTAGGGCTCAACCGATGATATTTTGTATAATACTATATATTTTAATTGCTACATTAATTCCCCTATGTTAGAGTAATATAATCACAAAGTTCAAGTTTTCTTTAAAACTTCTTCTTACTTTTGATCCTTGAGTCAACAATTTTAATACAATGAGCCCCTCGCCTACAAGCCAACCGGATTCCATAAATCCAAACACCCTTCGAACCAGAGCAAGACCAGCCAGATTGAGACAAAGTCAAGCTGAGGTTTATTGTTGAATTCTTTTTCTCCCTTGCTAGAAATGCTGATTTGTAAAATTATTAGGCAGAAAATAGACAGTCAAAGGCTATAACACCAAGTGTACTCCGTATGCGCAAACTCCGACAACGACGGGCTATCGAATCTGCTCCAGCAGCAGTAGCGCCTTGCCCAATAGTTCCTGATCTACTTGTATCTGAGTTGGATAGCCCTTCAGCAAATGTAGAGCTTGAGTCTGAATTTTCTACTCAGTTAAAGCTAGATTATCAAGCATGGCCTCGATGTTGCATGTTTCACAATCAGGCCTGCCCTCAACGGTTGAAGATTCTACAAGATTCCTATCAGGCATTATTGAAAAAGGTTTCCCAATGGTACAGCAAATCCAAGAATAGACCTTCTGATCTCTCATTCTTATGGCACTATCAAGTGTGTCTGTTTTTAAAGCTACAAGTAAAGCAAGAACAGTCAGTACTAAAGGGCCCTGATTTGTTTACAGGAGTGTTACCTCAATTGCGATCACGCAAGAAGCTTGCTAAACGAGTGGCAGATGGAGGAGGATGGGGAAGAAGAATTGTGGAGCGGATGATGCGACATGAGGTATTATGGGTTACAAAGCGCCAGATTGCAGAGTCAAGGCAAGGAAGACATCAAAAGGTTATCTCGTTACTGGATGATGCAGAGACTATGCTGGCAGTCCGTGAATATATTTTGAAAGCTGGCGATAGTAAGTTCATAGATCCCTTCCTTGACTACTAATCAATAAGACAGAATTAATATAAAGTATTTTATAGAAATCATCTCTCGCCGTTTGGCCAATGCGATTGTAATCTACTGGCGAACCCTGGAACCCAGTAATGATGAAGACATTTCAAATCGATCAATGGAGAATGTTGTTCGTGATGTAGAAAAGTCAATAAATTCCACTACGGCTGCAAAATGGATGCGCAAAATTGGTTTCAAATACAAGAGTATCGGAAGAGAATTTACAATGATGGCCACGGGTGCTAGGATGTGAAAGACTATCGCAACAATGTTTTTCTGCCCCGTATGGCACTCTTAAAGGAGCAGTTTCTGCACTGGGATGAAAATCTGAAGGAGATTCCTAATCCTCTTCACCTGTCGGAGGAAGTACAGCCTCTAATACTTCTCACTCAAGATGAGTGCACCTTCAACACAAATGATAGCAAACACTATATTTGGATCCATCCAGAGCACAAACCATTGCAGAAAAAAAGACGAGGCCGGGGTCTGCATGTTTCGGACTTTCTGACACCAATTGGACGACTTGGTGAAGGAAACATTTATGTCATCCTGGAGTGTAGAGGGGATGAATGGTGGAATGGTGACAAATTACTCAACCAGATTGTGGAAAAAGCAATTCCCGCCTTTGAAGTACAATTTCCTGACTGTAAGGCTCTATTTGTATTTGATAATGCACGCTTACACTTAAAGTATGCCAATGATGCACTACGCGTTTCAGAAATAATCTTGGAGCCAGGTGGGAAAAATGCCAAAGTTATGCATAACACTTATATTGTTGATCCTAGTCATCCAAATGGTGGATTCCTGCAGTCAATGGTTCTACCAAATGGAATTCCAAAGGGTCTTAAGCTTGTACTTACAGATCATGGCCTGTGGCCACGAAATCAACTACACTTTCAAATATAATGCTCAATTCTATCCAGTATGGAAAAGTCCAGAATCCTCAATTCTCACTGTTTGCAAGGTGGAAACTGTTGTGCTCGTGCCCTCCTAGCAGCACAACCAGACTTTCAAAGTCAGAAAAGTCAAGTAGAGCAGGTCATTCTAGATGCAGGACATGAGGTCATATTTTATCCAGCATTTCATTGTGAACTCAATTTTATTGAGTATTTCTGAGGGGAAGCCAAGCAGTATACCCATGAGAATTGTGAGTATGATTTCAAATCCTTAAAAAGCCTTGTACCAGAAGCTTTTGCAGGTGTTTCAGGACAATTAATTTGGAAATACTGGGCACATACCGAGAGGATCATGGAGGTATATAGATCAAATACTATTTATGGATCCCAGGAGTATGAAGCACTTGTACATAGAAAGTATGCCTCACATCGTCGTGTTAGTGGCAACCTGTAGTCAAACTGTAATTGGAAAGGTTCTTCAAGTTACTCAAAAACAATATCTTCAGTACTGTAATTACATAAACTTACAATATTGTATATTCTCTATGTGCTTTCCTCTTTAAAAACAATAATTAATTGAACTGAAAACATTAATACATTCTATATTATTATATTGTTAATACTTATCACAATCTAAGTCAGAATTTATGATTAGGTTCCCCTTACCCTGATCACATCTGGCATCACATTTTGAACCATCGTTGGTACACATTTTTGTCGCCTCATACCATAATATAAGAATAATAACTCCCTTTCTCTTATTCAATTGTATTTCATAGACACCTTTTGGATTAAATATTTAAGTTAATAGTTTAACTTCAAAAATAGCTTTTTGAGTAATTTATACTGTAATCAGATAACATGGTTTCAACCATGACCTTTTGGTATAAAACAACCTCTAATTAAGGCCAATTTTATTTTACCTATTATTTATAAGATATACTTTCTCCCAATAGTATTTTTGAGATTGGGTATAGTGTTTTAGAAATAATAATCACATACTTGGATCATTGCTATTTCTATTGATACTTATATTATATGTTTACTACCTTGTTATGTTTATCCCAAAGTATTAGATTCAAAATAATCTCTAGGATTTTAAGTTACTAAAATAAAATAAAATATGTTCTAGTTATAGTGTGGAGAGGTGGATTGGAATGGTAAAATATATACTGTTTGAGAAGATTTGAGTCTAATATTACCAGTATATATCTTATTATTAAGAACATACTTATATCACAAAATATGCTATTTTTTTATAGATATTGTTTTACTTTAGTAGACATACTTTTCCAAAGTAATTTTTTTAATTTTATTTACTATATATTTTGCTCACCAGGAGTGGATAATTACTAGGGCCTTGGAGAACTTGGTAGCCACACTCCGTCGCTCCTATTTTCCTCCCACATAGTTTGGCAACACCACGTTACCTATTGTGGTCCCCCCCCACTCACCTCTGCCTCCTCGATGGTTCCTGCCTAGGGGCACGGTTAACTCTTCCATCCTCTCCTGCCCTCGCCTTGCCCGTCTCTTGTCTTCTTGATAGGGGAGTTATCAGGGCTCACCCAGTAGTCCCGTCTTGCTAATAGGTGCTCATTGAGAATTGGGACAGTCGGCTTCCTCTCTTCATTTCTGGATGGTGCTGGAAGTTGTGGACGTCCTTCTCCCCACTCGCACCATCCCCTTTGGGGAACACCTCGGCTAGTAATTTCGGGGTCCGTCTCACGGTGAGATCTGACCATACACTCCTAGTCGCTCAGTTCAAGTTACAGTCGCCTTCTTCTCCTTGCACTTCTGCCTCCCTACTACTGGTGGGATCCCTTCCGCTAAGTGACGCTATCTCTCGGAGAACAAGTCACTACCTGAGAGACGCCGTAATATGGCAATGGTTTGGTTTCAGTTAGGTCAGTACTGGGGCCTTTAGCCCTTTCTCCCTTTTTCTCTTCGGTCACATTGGCTAGTACTCTACTACTGTTGGCTGGTATCCTCCTGCCTCACCCTCTTTTTGCTGCCTTGAGCAGACCCTCCGGCCCTCCCGGACAGACAGATTGAGGCTTTTATTCCGCCAATACCTCCTCCTTACAGCGGGGGCTCATTCCTTCTGGTTTCTACTGCTCACAATCGAAGAGCTATATGCCCAAGGCATAAGTTTATACCACCTAGTTAGACACGCCTATTCGCTATTTCAACTTCCTGAGTCGTGGGTTGATCAGAACTCATCTGTCTGGGAATTTGGTTGTTGTAAGTGAGGGATTGGTTTCAGTCTTTGGTTTGGGGTTTCTTTGGTTTGGGTTTACTTCTGTTCGGTGAGGGGTGTGCTGTCGAGATGAGGGTTTTCCTTGCTTTGAAGAATGGGTTTCTGGGCTTTCTGTCTTTACTGTTTGTAGATGGCCGTGTGGGAGACTTGCGGGGGAGTTTTTTAAACCGAGGACTGGTCAGGTGTTCGTGGCTCTAGGCGAGACCCCTCCACGTTCAAGTCGTGGGCTCTTAGGAGCGGCACCTGGCTGCTGGCATGTGCCTTTCTGGGGTCATGGTTTTTCTTCTGGCAACTTGAGAACAAGGCGTGGTGGAGGTGCGGGTCTACATAGCGCAAGCTGATATGACACCTGGCCTTACTTTTGTTAAAATGGATAAATAAATAAGATAATAATAAAAAATTAAAAAAAAAAAAGAGAACTTGGTAGCCATGGAGGAGTATCATTACTTTTCAGATACGACTGTATGCCAATAAGCTCAATTTATAAGAAGTGAAGTGAAGAAATAATAACTTGAAAAAAAGCCAAAATTCAATCAGAAAAGAAAAAAAGGAAACGGGGCCTCATGTACTCTCATAGGCCTCTTCATCTCCAGGAAAGTCCACCTGAGTATGGCGCTCATGATTCTGAACATCAGTAAGGAAATAGAGAACATTCTTATTGTTTCTAGAAAGGCAAGTCCTCTTCTTAGACTGCTTTTACTGAAGTTCAGCCAATTGGTTACTGCTGAACTAAAGCTGTGTATCCAGAATTGCTAGTCATGCCTTTGCATCTTTAGACTAATCATAGTACTGCTTGCAGGTAGCAATAGCAATTTGAATGTTTCTGGATAATAGAGATGTCTGAGCAGCTTTCCACAATGTAACCGGTACAGGCACTCTGTTATTAGTTTTGTTTTATGTTTTGTTTTAAGTATCGCTTTGATACTGGGTTTGTTTTAAGTATTGTTTGATACTTAGCATTGTTTTATGTTTCGTTTTAAATATCGCTTTGATACTTGGTTTGTTTTAAGTATCGTTTAATACTTAGCTATATTTTATAGTTTGTTTTAAGTATTGTTTTAATACTTGATTTGTTTTACTAAAAAGTATATCTTGATACCTTTGATTAGTTTTGTTCATACTAGATATGAATAGGATTTGTGTATTTAAAGACAGCCTATTTTCATGATAGAAAAGTCAGACTTCGACCAACAGTATTTCAATATTCTGAGTTGAATGGTTTCCTCTTTGTTTCTCAGTACACCTTCAAAATCTCCTTTAGTTCACAGCTCGCTCCTCCTCTCTAGTAGAGCAGGCCCCTTGCCAACTATCATACCACACAACTGATAACGTGGTTAGCACCTTGTGAATACGTTACACATGATATATTAGCAATTACTGTAGTAGTGATATCCTCATCCACAACTTACCATGTCCTCAAATAATGCTCTATGACCGGTAGCTCTAGTGGAGAAGAGCTATCAAGGCGTATGTTGATTTGCCGACCAAATTTCCTAATAGCGAGCTGCTTGTTTTGAGGGTAGATACTGGGCCACTTCCATCCACCTTTAATCATGTATTCTGAACAGGCTCTTGACTGAATAGAAATGTATGTTTCAAACAATGATCTCTTTGAAGTTTTAAATCCTTCAGCAAATGCCCATATATTGTCAGTATAAAAATACTATTTTGCAACACTAAAGCATGCTTCATCAAAGGGTTGAAGAATATTAGTCGTATGGGAAGGGTAAAATAGAGGAATAACCTTTCACTTTATTGCTTCTTGCAGAGATTTCTGAAACATATGTTGGAAGTGACTATCAAGAAGAAGGATTGACCAGTAGTTTTATGGGTTGGACAGAATGTAATCATGAAACTATTCATAGAAGATGTCACCATCAATAAAGACTATCTTGAAGGTCGATATGGTCATTCAATTTTTTTTTGACTTGGAAACCAGGCTTCCACATGGTGAACTCCCTTATAAATAAAGAGAGGTACAGTAATCTTGCTGGTTGCCGAAATTGCCTCCAGAACTGTTAATAACTCAGAAGAATCATGACAGACAGTGTGAGCGGCCTCATGAGGTGCACCTCCAAAGCCACCGGCCCTGTATTCTCCACATTTAAATTCTGCCTCATCCAGATTACATACCTTGTTAAGTGTAACATAGAAAGTCTCCTCATAGTAGGCAAGCAATTGAAAGAAAAGGCGAATTAGCCTTTCTCCTAATTCCAGGACACGAGAAAGATCAAGCTTTCAATGTTTCTTTCATTCCAGAAACTTTCAGCGGTGAATAAAGGCCCTGAGCCAAGTTCTGGATAGGAGTTAAGCAGTAGGGTCTTCAACTTGAAGGATTTTGAGAGCCAATTCAGGAACTTGAAGCCCTGTAAAAATATTTTGATTCTATGCTAGATAGATGATATAGGCTTCAAGAACACCCTCCTGTACAGGGACAAGCAGCTGAGATTACTATAGCACTCAGCAGCTGCTCGACTACCTAAGAGGCAACGCTGGAGGCTTTTGTATGAGACACTACTCGCCTTTGCTAGCTTCCAAGATGATAGAGGATTTTGGTAGTTCTGAATAATCTGCAGGGCCTCTGTGAGTTTCGGTTGGGCCATATTTCTTATGGAGGAACTGGTCAGGTAGTGTTGCTGGTGCAAAGAGTGGTTATGAGTTTGAAGGGCGATGGATTGAAAATTAGGTGGCCTTGCTAGTAACCAGTGCAGCTAGTAAAAAGTCTATATACCTTATTCCTGGTGTATAGCAACGACAAGAAAGTCGTATGACACTAGTGTAAATACACATTTACTACGGGTTTAGAAATGTCTCCAAGTAATACTCAATATTTTGTTCTTTCACCATTCTTTTCAATCAATGTTCTAATCCTATGAGATATACCATCAATCATCCCTTAAATCTTATTCCAATTCAATTTCTCTCATTCCTCCCTAGCGACTACCATTACTTCCTCCTTACTCCTTAGCTTCTGATGCCCAAACCTTCACTTAGGTTATAGATTTAGCATATGCCAAACATTTTCAATGAGGTTCATATCAGGTGATCTCACTGGCCAATCTAACTTAGTGATATTGTGAGTCTGGTAGAACTTGGTTGTTAAAACTGAGCATTAAACTCCAAGATTGTCTTCCACAATCTAATCTCACTGTCCGTGATCAGGTAGAGATTGCAGAAAGGGGAGAAGGTAAGGTTCGAGCACCTCATTAATATATTGAAAACTGTTAAGGCCAAGTACATCTCGAGTAGAACTTCGTTCAGAGGGTATTCAATGTCGAATATATACTCGTGGTGTATGGTATCCAAATATTATGGAGGCATAAAATCATGTAGAAAACCTGTTCGATTGTTGTTGCTTATCCAAATATCACACTTGATTTCGGGTTCCTACTTTTTGATGAACTCTTCTCGGACCACCTTGCTGACCACTGTTTGAATATGTAGTTTGATCTGTAAAAATACACATTCTGTAGTTTTCAGCAGTCCAACCTCTCTTCTCTTCAGCTCATGCTAACCATTTTGCACAGTTTGATGGAGGTATCACCATCTGCTTGTGCGCAATATGACTGTGATAGCCTTGAGCTATAGCCTCTTTTGAAACTAAGACTTCGCTAACATGGAAACCAGATCATTGTGTAATGTCTGCAATCATGGAATCAGGATCATTCTCTATAAGTTTCATGATTACTCCTTTCTCGCCATCGTGGAGCTTTGTTGGCCACCCTAATCATTGAGCATTCTTGATATTATTCTATTCTTTCTAACGATTAACCATTCAGTGAACTGAACTCTTTCCATAACCTGTTGTTTGCTCAACCTCGCGATAAGATCTGCCCTGAAAATATAGCTCAACTGCTCTAAGACGCTCAGCTTCGGTGGCTTCATGCTGTTTTCCACTCATGCTTGGAGCTGGCATTGTGTATATTAAGGATCGATGGGTGATGAAACTGGTTCCAACGACATCATAATACTATCCCAATTATCCTACAAGTTTCCTTAGCAGTTCACTAAACTTATCCCGCTAGTGTCCCACGACTTTCTTGTCGCCGCTGTACTCTAATCCATTAAACCATCAACATTTGCACTATTTTATGCAGGAGTAGAGCGCATTGCGTAGTGATGTCCACAATCAGATCATGGTCGAGTTTTTCTCAAGCAGATCATCACCGATCACCCTCGATCATAAGGGTCGCTTGATCAGATCATGATGGGTCATGATCGATCACTCTAGATATATATATGTATATCCCTACATCCACCTTGGTAATTATGTGATAACACCTATTTATATAAACACTCGCTACGCCACGCACTCGATAACATATCCTCGACAACACACTCTACTATTGATTCTTTAACACGCTTTACCTCCCACCTCTCTTACCCAAAATGCCCTCGCTCTCATAGTCTCCTACGACATGCCGGGCGTCATAGTTGGTGCCCGTACGCATCAAAATATCTCACAACATCTACACCTCTTGCCAGCTTCGAACCCGTTGTTTAAGGCTATCGCCTCCAGAGTTCGACTATAAAGATACTGTCTGTTAACCAAAGGCAAACAGGTTACCCGCAATAATTCAGCGTCCCGGACAGAGTCAATTCATACTCACACAGGAAGCAGAGGCCCTCAGGCACCAAGTCTGTTCTTCGGTATAAAGGAATACGGATTAATGATGATTGCGATCATTGTCAAATCCAACTCTAGTTTTAAATTGATTGAGAGTAAGGGTTTTTCAGCGTGCTATTATTAGCATACCCGGATGGTGAAGAAACGTTGACCGTGGCCGGCTTGCCTCGGGCATAATCAAATATACTCAATCAGTGGGCATTCACCGATCACTACTCAATTACCCGACCAGGATCTGACAATTTGATCGATCGTGAGGTCCCCTCTGTCAGATCATGTGCGAGCAGAACCCCTATGATTTGTTCAATCATGATCTAGCCCATCACTAGTATTGCCCAGGTATATCATCAGGGACTTCAATATGGGGAGTAAACAGTATTCAAGTTACGGGTAAGAGTATCTTCCTTATCATAAAATCCACAAACTAGAAAATCATTACTCCTTTTTCATCTTTGATATATTTCTTGTCTTCATTCATAATTTATTACTTGGTCTTTGTAAATTCTAATTTAAAAATTCTGCACCCATCTGCTTCTCAAACTACAATATTTTTTTCAAACACCTAACATCCATTATGACCCATCACTAGGCTGCCTACCCACTTGGCCACGAGGGCTGGTTTCGGTTGTCCGGCATCATACTACCTGCATTTGGGAGCTCGCTTAGCCAGATGTTTGCTCCCCCCCCCTTCTTTAACTTCTGTTCAATATAGCTTCTTCTGTCCCCAGCTTTCACCTGCCCATCAAATCCTCTCTATGCATTAATACTCTGCCCAGTAGTAGCTCCTGTTCTGAATGATTTATGTCTAGTGAAAAGGACAAGTTAAAAACCATGTCAAACTATAGGTAGTCATACACACTCTCGTCAATAAACCAAATCTAAACCTCTTTCAGGCTCCCCAGTATGATTAAATATATATATATATATATATAAGAAACAAAATGCGAAGTGTTTGGAAACTTTGTCTGAATTTGACACCATGCTTTCTATAACAGTTTTTCAATGCCAAGGATCCAGCCTACAGGCACCCACCAGGCCTGATAGGCTTCCTAGACTGATGGAATCCAGCTTATATCGGCCTAGACCATTCCTCGAAGTGGCTTCCTTAGCCCGGGGGACGACCTGGCAGATTGGGAACACTAGTTAAAATTCTCCAAGAATGACAATCGTGTTTTTGATAGTTGTTGGGTTCATTGTTCCATAATTAGTCTTTTTTCATTTTTTTTTCATTTATTACCGGCTTCCCCTCACATCCGTATCTTGTCGGTGGCTCCGTATTTTGTAGTCAGGAACCCCAGGTGACCCAATCCTGACAATGCACGGCCATTTTGGTTAGAAAAGGTATTCAGTGTTCTAATGACTGCTGATCCACAACACTTTCATTCACGATCTTCCGCATACTATTGAAGGCTTACAGGGATCGCATTGTGCACCGACGGCACTTGCAGTGCAATTGCAATTACAAGTCAAAAACAGATTGCCGCGGTGTGTTCTTTCTCACATTTGGCTCCTTAAGTTCAAACCCATTCACCCGGGGCTGGCAAACGCGAGGTGGCATTAAATCTCACTTGCTTACAAGAAGATTGTTTTAACACTGTGCACTTAGGTATTGTGGTTTTCTTTGTCTGCTTACGTGTACCCTCATACCTACCTCCCTAACTATGCTTTTCGCCGTCCCTATGCGGGTGGTTTGAACGGTATGATACCTTGTCTCCTGCTGTCTCCTCTCCATTACTCCCTCCCCTCACGTCCTCCCTCACCATACATCCCCACACTACTCGCTTACTACACTCCCTTCATCACACACCCTCCATCACCACGCACCCTATTTCAACATACATTCTTCATCCAAGTACACTATCCGCACTATCGAGACTAATCCTTCTTGATTTTCTATCCTCTACCTTGATTGGCTGGTTCAATTTTCTTTAACCCACCTACCTCTCATTTAAGCTTCTATCCTTTCTCCTCAGATCCACCAATTATGCCGGACTCCGAGGCCCCCCGTGATATGACAAAACCCGTTGACACTAGTGATGGCCACGAGCATGATCGAGCAGATCATTGATGTCATGGTCGACTA
Organism: Tuber melanosporum; assembly: GCF_000151645.1. Classification (NCBI taxonomy): domain Eukaryota; kingdom Fungi; phylum Ascomycota; class Pezizomycetes; order Pezizales; family Tuberaceae; genus Tuber; species Tuber melanosporum. The sequence continues at coordinate 21,081 of NW_003298915.1, forward strand.
TGATCTGATCGAGAGGAAGACATAATCGAATGATCGATGAGCGGATAGATTATGATCGAGTGATCGATCATGATGACTGCTCGAGTATGATTGAAGATGCTCGAGTATGATCGATCATGATGGCTGCTCGAGTATGATCGAAGATGGTCAAGTATGATCGCAGATGCTCAGGTATTATTGAAGATGCTCGATTATTATTAACTGCACATAGTTGATATTTCTTTCACAAGGCTGATATGGTTGAGACTATAGAGCTCAGTTTTGACCATTTCAATTGTCATAATTGTGTTTCCTATCCTCCATATAGGATATCCAATATCGTCTACTGTATTTCTGTGCATCAATACCATAGCCCATAAGATTCTAGTATCTGAAAATTAATCAAATCAAATCATAGCCTCCTGGTCCTCACTTTCAGCTGCACTCTCTCCATTTGCCTCATAAGCCCCCTCCTCCCCAATCAATTCCTCAGCAAATTCCTCCGGCTCATACTCGACTAATCCAAGCAATGCTTTGCTGAGCCTGGAAAGCCAAACAGTGTTGGCATTGAGGCGGTTTCTTTTTTTGGTAACTATGTCCCCGGCTACAGAAAAGGCTTGCTCAGATGGAACGCTGTATAATATTCTTAATATAAGGACAAAATATATGTAGATAGAAAAAGTATACCTAGTTACTGGAACAGCAAGATAATCTCATACCATTAGTGCTAGATTTGGGAGGCGATATTCGTGTAGTTTCTACCATTGAATAATATCCATATTCCGGTCAACTCGAGGCTCACGAAGGTAGATATCAACTTAGGATTCGAGAAGATCTTCATCAAGTGGATCCTCCCAGGAACCGAAAACCAGCTGCTCATACCGGCTTCTGTTTCTCTGAGGTTCTGAGTTGTGCAGATTAGCACCATCAATCATAGGTCGTAGTTGTAGCTCACTTAATATTGCTGTAGTCCTGGGTGGTCGTCCTGCCTGTCTTGCATATTGAGTGTTGAAGATTCTTATAAATTTCTCACACGTATTCTGAATCCAATTTGGTTCCCACTCCAAATTGCGAAACAGTTGTTACTTCATTCGGGGATCCAGTATTGTTGCAATTTCCTAGCCTTTGTGTGAGTCAGTCTTCACCCAATATTGATTTAGCTTCTGGTAAGCATGATCAGTAGCAGCCCAAATCTTGTGCCCCGCAGAGTCTGGATCCCGATTATTCTCGTGATCGCATTCTCTTTCAATCAGTTCGTGTAAAGAGTTTTGTACAAACTGATAGTAGGGAAGCTGTGAGCTCAATATAGGATAAGTGGAGCCGCTTGCAAATTTAGTAGCATCTACAAAAAGTATGAGTACTCTTTCAAGACGCTTCAAAGTACTCCAGTCCGGGATTGTAAGTGTGAGAGGTATTCGTACTTTGCTAAATTTGCGAGAATTATCAATTGTGGGAAGGCGTTCGAGAGCGGGACAGAGGTATAGAGCACCTTGTATCATCCGATAAGTGGAATTCCATCGGACACAGACATCGAGGATGGGAACAAGCCACTTTAGTCGCTTTCTCTGTACATCTTCTTCAAGATATTCCCAGAGGATATTGAAGGATCGAACCTTGGCTAAGATCTGACGCAGCTTGTGTAAGCTAGTTGCTGGGTCAACCCCATTGTTGTTATGAAGATCCAGTTGATCATCACGCACTAAGTCTACTTCCTGTTTCTCCACTTCCGATCTTAAGGTTTTTAGTACTGTTTGCGCCGCTAAATTTAATACATGCGCTAAACATCATATCTGACCATTCTCCTGTGACCACTCTCTCATTTCCAACTCCAAATCCAACACTATCCCATCATTAACTGTAGCATTATCTGCTGTAATGCAATTAATCGCTTCTCTTATACCATACATGTTCAATATCTTTACAAGAACATCAGCCATGTTGCCTGCTATATGAGAACCTTTCAATCCCTCAAATCCAATCAAAGTGTTGAACTTTTCATATCAGGTATTTATCCGGCGGGCGGTAACAACCAAAAAGGGAAGCTTATTGGATGATGTCCATGTGTCAATCCTGAGGTTGATTTTAGCACCTGTTGAAATATGGGTCTGGAGTCGTAGTCTTAGGCTTTGAAATAATTCTTGGTATACATAGGTTTAGATATCCCTTTTGATAGTCTGCTGGGATATTGTCATTGCATTCCCATTACAGTAGGTAATCAGTGATCGAAAGGCGTTGCTTTCCACAACCTTAAAGCTGGAATTAGTTTCAATTACCATTACGGCCATTAACCTCCTGTACTCCAGAACATTAAACAACTGGCCAGGTACTCGAGCACCTCCTGTATTCCTAGTTAGATTTAATGGACTAATTTCGGCTTGGTTTCGGTGGGTAGTGGTTGTCAAGCGACGGCTGATGGCAGCCTTGAACTCACTTTCGCGAGATGGAAGTTTTGTATGCCAAGTTCTCAGATAGGCCAGAAATGTTGATGTCATTGTGTACTTGACCGCATAAGGACCCCAGCTGTGCCAGCAATGACAACAGTGAACCATATGCCATCCAGATTCATCATCCATGGTCTCACGAATAATCATACACTTCTCATAGAGGTAGCTGTTGAATGGCAGATCATCTTTACCGCTAATTGTACATGTATTAAACAATTCCGCTATGTAGAGAAGAAAACAAATTAACGATGTTCATAGTAGCAGAAAGTGAATCTTGTGTACCTCATCACCCACTTAAGGTTTGACGGTAGTCCAAAATCGCCGGAGCCTCAGGGGCACTATTCAGTTCGCGTGTGCACTCTGAGATGGTTTCGGCAACTTTCCAGGGGACCGGAGAGGATGGAATCGATGACATTTAAACAAGTTTGGATGAGGAACAAAAAGCCTGTTGATTACCGAGTGAAAACCTCTTCGTAAATCTCTGCCAGAATATGCGGGGTAATGGCCAGTTAACCCTGCACACATTGGTGATATCACCTGATCACCAAGGGATCTATATATAGCAGAGTGATCGATCATGATCGAGTTTAGTCGAGCATAGTCGAGTATGATTGACTATGATCGAGCAGCACCAGTGCTCGACGAAATCGAGCAGATCATGGACCTTATAATCGAGCAGATCGTGATCGAGGGACCTCTATGATCGTACTGATCGAGCAAGCCATCGTCGGCAAATACTCGATCATGATCTGATCGTGGCCATCACTAGTTGACACTTCTCGTGCTCGGGTCAGAAGGAATGAAGAGACCGTCTGGGGTGAAATTCAAGTGGATGTAAGTTTATTTTCTTTCCTTCTCTGAGCACATGTACTTTATTTTTGTTGGACTTGTTTTTTTTTCTTTACTCTATTGTTCGTTTGTTTTTGCACTACTTAAATGGCTCGCTAACTTGACCTTGCAGCCTCTCTACTATGTGATGGCCGCTACTATGATAGATGATAAGACCGTCAAAATGGGGATCTCAATTGATGTCGGGTTTTATTCAACTGATCACAGAACAATCGAATTGACCCTCCTGGGTAGCGAGAATATTCAAGATGTTATTAGGGAATATATAACCCACACGCTTGAAACCTATTCCACCTCTAACAATGCTAAATCTGTTAGTGCTAGTGTTACTCTAGCTCTCGAGACACTTTCTCCGGGAATTTGTGCCCATATTTGGAGAAAGCAGGATGTTGTCTGCGTGCTCCTGGAGATGCAAACCGCCGCATCAGATGATTATGGAGATAGTTCCATCGATGTTGCCGAGCAGGCAGATTTTGCAGCACGAGAGTGTTAGACGTTTTGATGAAGGCCATAATCCTGCTCTGGTCATTCGTGACAGAAACAGGGTGATGCCAGACGCAGAAGGAGCTATCAAGACCGTCGATGGCTTGGGCGAGTACAAAAATACCGTCCATGAGCCTACTTGGAATACTGTGTTGAAGTGTGCTTCTGAGTTGAGGGATGCAATGATGGCCAGACCCACGGAGACCCCGATCGTCCACCTATTAAAATAGCGTTTTTCTCGGCTACCCCGCAGGGAGGTGGGGTAGCATTAATGAGGCATCCTTTGGTCAGATTTTGCTCGGAATTGGGTGTTGATCTGAGTTGATTTGTTCCCATCATATCCATGGTGCACAGCATCTATTTGCTAATGTGCGTGACAGGTATATTCCTGAGGCCAATGCGGAGGCATTTAGAATAACTAAGACAAATCACAACATTCTCCAAGGGGTTGCTAATTCTGAAGTGAGATTTGACGCCGAGAAGCAGTCCTTGCTCAACGAATGGATGAAAAGAAATGCCGAGCGATATTGGCTCACACCTGGCGGCCCTCTTGCTCCAGGAGGAGCTGACGTCGTTGTTATCGATGATCCCCAAGTGCCGGCTCCGATTCCGTTAATCAAAAAGGCTCGCCCAGAAGTCAAGATAATTTACCGGTCCCATATTCAGGGTTCCGATTGGTCCGCGGAAGACTGGACAGGACTGCTAGTCCGGTCGGAAGTCAAGTCTAGTCTAATAGTGGAAATTAGACCGACTCGGACGGTTCGGATTATGGGACTGACTAGGCTAGGACTGGTCTGACCAGGCCCGCCAAGAAATAGGATATTCACAGCCCATTGACAGAATTAGCATCCGATTTTGCTTTTTACTGTTTTTATCACCGTTTATTACGTTTAAATAATGATTTTCTTGATTAAACCAATTGTTTCCGTGGGTTATACTGCAGAGTCTCAGGAGAGTCAGAATGGAAATAGTGCCTCGTTTAGATTAGGGGCAGTGGAGATAGTTTCACAAGTATCTCTTTTTTTCCGGAGCATTAGGTGAGTGATATTACATGACTACGCAACACTTTATAAAGACCGGTCTGGGACCAGTCCAGACCAGACCGGACCACCCGAGTTAGTCAAGTCCAGTCACGGCATCGACTAGGACTTGCAAGTCTGGTCCTGCCTCCAAGACCTGACCGGTCGGACTATTTGGAACCCTGCCCATATTGAAGTCCGCAAGGACCTGGTGGAACTGGTTTGTAGCCCTCAAGAACAGGTATGGCAGTGGATCTGGGAATACGTGAAAGAAGCGGAGGTTTTTATCAGTCATCCAGTGGACAAATTTGTTCCCAATAATGTTCCATTTAACATGATTGGATTAATGCCCGCTTGCACTGATTGGTTAGTATTCCTCGCCTCCCAATGATTTTCTTGCACTAATGAACACAGGCTTGATGGTCTTAACAAACCCTTGGGAGAGTGGGATTTGAAGTTTTATCATCGCAATCTTCATAATTTATGCAATGAGCAGAAAACGTAAGTTAATGTCACAAAAGATTCGTGCATCTTGATGATAAAATTACTCACTTTATTGGTTGCTTCCAGGAACCATCTTCTGTATCCCGCAAGAGAGTATATTACTCAAATTGCGAGATTCGACCCGAGCAAAGGAATTCCTGAGCTCATTGAATCTTACCGCAAATTGTGCGATCGCATAATCAATGGTACTCCAGAAAGGCTTCCTCCCCAGTTGCTGATGTATGCCAAACTCCATACTCTTGTCAAGTCATCGGTGCTTGAACAATTTTATACTGACTTATTTAGTTGTGGACATGGGGCTATCGATGATCCCGATGCCGAGATGGTTTTTGACCAAACTACAGAATTACTTAAACAGCCTATATATGCTGCTATTGCGAAGGATGTGGTTGTGGCGAGAATTGGGCCAAGTGATCAAAGTGCGTCTTCAGCTGAGATTAAATTTCTGCAAACAAATCTGACATATTATCCTAGTGTTGAATGCAATGATAACCACGGCGAAAATTGTTTTGCAGCTATCCTTGCGTGAAGGATTCGAAGTCAAGGTTTCCGAGGCCTTGTATCATGGAAAGCCTGTTGTTGCCACCCGGGCTGGTGGCATTCCTTTGCAAATTGAACACGGAAAATCTGGATTTCTCGTTGAGGTTGGCGATACTGATTGTTTTGCCAACCATCTGTTCAATTTGTACACCGACAATGATCTTTACACCCAGATGAGCAAGGATGCAAAAGCCAGTGTGAGCGACGAAGTTGGCACTTTTGGTAATGCTGCCTGTTGGCTTTACCTTACTGCAAAGCTCGCGAGAGGCGAAGATCTCCAGCCTCAGACTCAATGGATCATGGACATGGCAATGGAAGAAGCTGGTCAGCAATATGAGATTGGTCAATCGAGACTCCCGCGCAATGCACCCGATTTTAAAGTCCAAGGTAAAAGATAAATCAGTGGAGTTTTCGAGTCTGGTGGGAGGATGAAATACTGGTTCATAAAGTCTGTACTTGGCTTGCAATCGGCTTTGGCTTTGTAGCAATAATGTACTTATCCATCGCAATACAGATCTCTTTTACTACTCCCAAGTTTGCACTACAGATAAACGTGAACTAGATGAAGTAATAGTACAAGTATAACAGCTAGAACCATCCTAGTTGCGTGTAACATCATTCTCTCAGCGAAGGCAAAACGGATCCAGCGAAAACCGCAAATTGTTTCAAAGCATGCGAACCCAAAAATAAATAACCGGCCTATTGTTCATGCAGTATTCTCTGCTCTCCAGTGACATTTTTGACACATGCTACAGCGGAACCCAGTCTCGCAGTTTAGACAATAGATATTCTAGTTAGCTAAAACCTGACTAGAGAGCTTTAGTGAGCCCGCTTGTTAAAATGTGCCCAGACTCGCGTCAGGGATATCTCTATTGGCCCATCTTGTACCCTGCGAGTGACTGTCGGTTTTTGAATCTGCGCCTTTGTTCGAGCCACGGCTGACACGACTACGATTAATCATCCTATACCCTACATACTATATATGTGTATAGCTTACTGTCGGCGCTCAGGAAGCCCTCTAGGAGCGCTCCAGGTTACCGATCCTGGAAACAACAATGTAATGTACGATACAGCCTTATCCACAAAGTTCCCGTTCCCTTGCACACACCCACATCCTAAGATAGTGGAACTTCGGCAGGCTTTTAGATAACTGAATTTTGATATGCCCTGGCGGTCGGTTTGGATAGCACTGTTCAGCTCCGGTCACCAGTATAACCCCCCCCCCGCGGCGATGATGGCCTTCACTGCCGGAACAGCGGAATGAGGGAATGGTTCCGTCGGCGCAAATAAACAGGCCCTATCGACAAGGCAAACCAACATCGCGACAAGTTTCACCGCACAGCACATATTATCAAGAAACCAAAATCTTATCATCTCGTAATCGATCTTACTTTTAGAAATCTTGGACTCTCCGAAACTCTGACTGAAATTAGCGACTGCGATCATGAACTATCACTCACCCAAAATGAAACGCCAAGGTTAGGCAACACTGGCAGCACAAACGAGTGGTAAGTGAAAAGGCTTTCTGCGTTCTCTCAACTAACTCACGATGGTGTCTGCTCACACACTCCTCACCTCAACTAACAAAATAGCGCAAAAACAGGAGTATAAATAATTACAGAAACCCGTCTCCCACTGTTCCACCGAACACCACAAATACCAACCATCCCCCCTGCTCGCCCACACAAGTTTCCTTTCTCTTCTTGTGCGCTCCCGTGCTAACAAGAGAATGAACAAGAAAATCACAGAGAATCCCACGAAATACAGCTCTCACGTACTCATCCGCTCCTGTTCCCTCACCGTTGCTACGCTTCCGAGCACCCCCGTAAGCTCCCCTTTTCCTCCGCACACTCCCATGCGACTCCCGGCGGCGCAACATATCCCGGGCTAACTGCGAGTAAGATAACAAGCAAGCAGGGAGGCAATCAACAGAGAGTCGGGCAACGAGCAAAACGACGGGCGGATAGTAAATGATCAATTAATGGACAGGCGAGCAATGAACGAACGAACAATCAACGGATGGGCGACAGGCGGACGGATATGGGACGGGTTGTGGGGACAGGAGCAGAGGGAGCATTCTGAGCACCATAATTCCCAACAGCAGCCAGTCCGGGCCATGAGTCAGCATCCGATGTCTTAGTAGCAGATCGCAACGAACAATTTTATGGGAAAGAAACCGCTGAGATAAAAATAACTCTTTGGAGAATACTCAATCGATCTTTTATTTGTGAATTCAAGTTTTCTGTGGAACACATTTCACGCTCGGGATTCGGATTCTTTGGTGAGATTCCAGAGGGGGACGATCTCCGAACCACCATGCGGAAAACACCCGAAATATCCCTTGCCTAAATCCCACCCGCTGGTCCCTCAACCACACCACCCCCGCTGTCCGAACTCCGCACCTATGGAATCTCCAAACAATACCGAGTTAGTGTCCGGATTCCAGAATCGCGCGAGCTATCTCAGAGACCACTCCGCCGTCATACAAATTTTCCGGTCCCTAAGTTACTCAAAATAACAAAAATAGAAGTTTCCCCTTTTTAGCAGAACTGAACCCATATTGACTATGTTTTTTTTGTTTTTCTTGATGACCTCTGCTCTATATTGTTCACCCTGATATGAACGGTTATGGAAGGTACTCATTATATAACAGGGGCTCGAACAATAAACTAACGTGTGACAAACATCCCCGAACTATTCACCAAAAATCCATTCGCGATGCCGGTGTAATATCCCTAGAGAAAAAGATAACCGGCGAGATTCATCCTTCACACAAACCCTTTTCTAGAAATAAGGAGGGGGTGAAGGTGACTGCGAGGGTTGTAGATAAATTGGTGGAGAGAGTGGAGGAAGGCTTAATGGTATAGAATTAGACCAACAGGCCCGGCTGTATCATATTCTGCATAGCATGAATAAAAATTAGCAGTCCCCGAGGTTTAACGCCCCGCAGGATGGAGCGAGAGAGGAGTGATCAGAATATTCACAGATGGTGTCTTGGTCGCTAGAGTCCAGGCTGCTAGAGGGGAGGATAATGAAGGTATGATACCGTGATAAAATTGAGTCACTCTGCAGAGCGTGCAGTGTCTACCGTCCCTCCTCTGACCCGGAGCTAACGATCAAATAGAGAAAGAAGACGGCAACCAGGACGGCAGCCAGGACGGCGGTATCGAAGAACTCACCTGGTCTGTCAATCAGAATGGCGTCTTTGCCTCCGCATCTTGAAACGGAACAGTCAATACCCCCGACCGAACAGCGCAGGCCATGAAGCACAAATTGTCAGTCGACTTCTTATATTCAGATGTCAACCCCGCATCCCAGTGTCGGGAATTATCCTATCCCCTTGCCACTGGCTCCGACAACGGAGTCTTCAGCGTCTGGGACGCCAGAGCCTTTCCTAACACACCCGAGGGTGACCATGTATCTGCTACTCCCAGGTTTATTTCCCATCAACACCCAATCACTAGTGTTGAGCTTCACCCCCCACAGGATTGTATTGTTCCCGCTTCATCTGCAGACTGGAGGATTACGCTTTTGGACTTGAACGTTGAGACGGACAACGGCGAGAGTAATGATACTGGCGGAGTGGATGATATTCCGCCCCAATTACTGTTTATCCACTGTCGCAAGGATGCTTAAGGGGTTCATTGGAAGAAGAAAATGCCTGGGGTGGTTATTGGGACTGGGGATGAAGGTTTTAGGTACCTTGTCCCTCCATATATATATCCTTGCCTGGCGCGAAATTTCGTTGGGTGACTGGCTATCTGTCCTTGGCCAGTGCTTTCAAGACTATCAATGTATAACATAGCCCTCTGATGGGGGCTTCTTCCGGAGTGGACATAGCGCGCGCGCGCGCGGTATTATTTTTAATATGTCGCAAGATGGTTTCCAGCTTGTGTTTGATTTACCATCCGTCGATCTCTAGAATCAATGGCCACGGGAGAAAGCTTCTTGTTTGTCTCGTGAACTGTGTTCTGCAGTGAGGGAGCCTTTCGGTGCATATGTGGAATATTAATCATACCAATGTTATCAGAGCGGATTTGAACGAGCCCCCCCCCAGAGTTCTAGGGGAGGCGGTGAAGATTGTCGTCCATTCTACTGATTCCATGCTGCTCACGGGTGATGTGAGAATGGGGACGTATTTTCAAGGGAGAGCATCACAGACCATCACTCATTTAGTCTTTCTCGGCGAAGCGAAGCGCTTTCAGTATGGTAATGAAAATGAGGTGGGCGGTAGAAGGCATCGTAGCCCCAACCCACTTTAGAGAAAGGCCATGCTCCGATGAAGCGAGGTCTTTATTTCACGTATTCTTAAAAGGATGCTGACGGGGGAGAGAGGGCGGTGGACAAGCTGAAATTTACTACTGCGAATATACCGCACAACCACAAAAAAAAAAAATAACCGAACAAGCACCGTACTGAGAAAAAGAGAATTCCGTTTCTAGAGAGCGAATTTGAAAAGGTCGCAATCGGTAGGTTCGAATGAAAAAAGAGACGAAGAAAGTAGGAAACAAAATCAATTCGAGAAATTCGTATCAATCGGTCCTTGCACTCTCAAGGAAAGTCTTATCCTTCGGTGTACTTTACACGCACGCTGAGCTGTTCGTTGTTGGTTGCTATGCTTCGCGTTTGTTTAGAAGAGGTGGAGAAAAGCTCCCTACATACGGAAAGAAACACTTCCATCTACTGGCCCCACAGCGTAACCAATTTAAATTCCTCAGCCCAGTCTTTAACAATCTCTCTTCCGATCGTCGGTCGTTCTGGCAGAGTGTTTGACCTGGAAAAACTGTGTATATTACTCGTGCCGAGGTTGTGGCTCGTAACCGTAGACTTTTGTGGCTCACCATTGTAACAGGGTGGCTCAACATTACCTTGTGGCGCAACCCAAATTTAAGGCTTAGTGTCCTTTTAGATGCGCAGGTTCCACTCTGTTGCTATATTTTCTTTGATCCCGCCATCATTATTAGAGTAGAAAGGTTTGTAAAACCCAATGGAACAGAACGGACACAAAGCCGCAAAGTGGTGGTGTTGAGGCAGAAAAGGATGTTGAGCCGCACAATTCCCATGGTGAGCCACAACCTTGGCACGAGTAGGGTAGCGATACTATGATAGATCACTAGATAAATTAGGCATAAAAATAAAAAAAAACACCTTTACCATGCACAATACCGGTACAGACAGTTAAAATCTCGGTTAGTAAGGTAACCTATGCTCCCCATAATCCTTCTCCTTTTGGGTGTGCGGGGGGGGGGCGGGGGGGAAACTCATCGTGGTGTTCTTTAGTAGAGATGGCTTGCGTATAGAACAGTAAGCTCCTGAAGAAAAAAATTTAGAAAGAAAGAAAAGGAAAAAGAAAAAGCAAGGCATACTGCTACTTTATGAGGTTGTGCTATTGCCAGAGCTATCGGCGCTCATGCACTATGCCCTGGTATGTCCACGATACCAAGAAGGAAAGAAAGATATGTTAATTATCACGCACCATACTCGTCCACTCTGAACAGCGATCGAATAGTTCTCTTCTCTTCTCATGGGGCCTTGTTTTGCTAGTTGATCCCGGGTCGGCGAACTAGGAGAACAAACTCACTAAAACCTCGCTATACTGTTCACTCTTCCACTGGGCTTTAGATCTTGCAACCGCTGCGTCGTGAATGGTCGGCATGGGTGGGTATGAAAAATTGGCCCCGGGGCGTAGTAAAGGTGGTAATTGGATATCCCGACGCTCGAGTTATAAAGCTCCCAGCTGTTAAAAGCACAGTACCGTGCGTGATCCTGAGTTGATTAACCTTTTATCCCGGTGGAGCCAATCGGCTCCACGAGAACTTTGATATCCTAAGAGTCGTGAGAACAAACTCAATGATACATCTGTACTAGTCACCCCTCTACCACACGGTAGAGTGTATTGTTATCATTGAATCTAGGCATTTTAGGTGTAGCATGTGGTTGTGATGTTAAACACAGCGGAGGTAGATAAGATCACTGTTTATCAGAGGATCAGATCGCGCACTTTGATGGGATCAGATATCACTTCTCGGCGAAACTGCTCAGTACATATATGAATGACAAAATGGCCAAGAATGCCACCTCTGCATGACAAAGGAAAGAGGAGCCAAAATCCTAGTACTATTGCCGGGCCCATCAAGCCCGCCCAATCGGGCCTAACTTACAAAATCGAGATAGAAAAAAAATATAATTTTCTTGAATAATAGCCATCATTCCTGCTCCAGCGCCTGATCTCCACCTCAAACCAGTATCATACCAAAACTTCCCCGAGGGAGGTGTTGGTTATCGCCGCCCTATCACCCTGAGAACCCTATCGAGTAGTCTATAAGCAAGAAATACAAACCTAATATAAGCCTAAGGTAGCCCACTTGAATCGCGGATTCATCTGAGATCTTATATCAAAAAGCCTAAGTAAAACACTCTAAACCAAGGCATTACGAGAGTGGAAAACTTACCTGCCAATCAGAGTCTTTGTTCCGGATATTTTTTTGTTCATGTTATTCCGGATACTCAGACAGAGGATCATCAAGCTTTTGAAAATCGGTGTGAGTGAAAGTTGATACCGTAAAGCTGAGTGAACAAGGATTTGATAGGGGGTTCTAGTTATGATGACATTGCCGGGCGAGCACATCTGGCAGAGAAAGATTATTATGCCTTCTCTAGCTTGGTTGAAGGGCGGTGTTGAGTTCAAACATTTGCAATATCATACCGGTTTTCGGAGAGGTTTTGTGTGATCTGGAGTATAAGAAGTCGAGCTTTGTGACAAGCCAGGTGGGGTAAAGTTATGCGGCCCTTTTCCTCCACGGATATTCACTAAATCGCGTATAGTGGGGGGGGGGGAAGTCGATTCTCCTTAACCTTAACACCGTGTAAATTTAGAACCAAGAAACCTCTTGGAATAACCACATCATCAGAGCTAGACCCATTTGTTGGTCTGATGTGATAACTGGTTGCCGCCTAGCACTAACCACACCATGCAACAGCCACCCCCGATCTATATCCCCAGACCTGATATCAAACTCTCGGCGGCCACCTCAGTTTAGAAATACTACCTTGAGACGAAAGCCCAATTATAGGTAGTAGTTCGGTGGCCATTCCCCCCGCTCTTTATCGGTTGCATCTCTTACTCCGGCAGCATATATATTGCGACCGCGGAGCTCTTGCTAGCAGATTCTTGTGGACGGTCGGGGCACCGGCAATCGCTCCCCACCTACAGCGCACCCCACCCCGATCCCCACTGCCTTTAGCTGATTCTTTGGTGAGCAAACCTTTTATCTCGGTACTGTTGGTATGTGCCCTCGACCAGTCCTTACTTCCTCAAACATTTCTCTTTCATCAGACTTTTTCCCCTGCAGTCACTCAGAGCCTAGATTGTATAACTTATCATAAAGTATCCTGCGCTTATGGTTAGGGCAACGGTGGGGAGTGCAATAAAAGATATCCCCGATGAAACGCCCAATATCCGAGTGAGAGCCCATCTCTCCAGCTCCTGCTTCCAGTGGAAACAGCGTATGTACAACATCGAAAATCCGGTCGAGAGACATAATTCGACTAACTCCATTGCGCCATCACAAAGATACAACCACCAAACGGGGCCGGATCATAAATTGTATCAGATAGCTACAAACGCAACCGATTGGTGATGAATAACCCTAGGTTCACTCCACAAGCACTCTGCTGGACAGTCACATAGCCAGTATGGGGGCTGCGCCGCAAGTTGTGTGTGTGCGGGGTTTTTCTTTCCAAAGCTCAATCGAAGTCACCAATCTATGATATATCATAGTCACTTTTCTCCACTAACCTTACCATCCCCCCCACCCACCTCTTAGTGAGGAGAGATCCTACAGGCGGGGCGGTGGGTTTGGGTTCTCGAAAGCCTGACGAATAATGGCGAGAGCTCAGCTGTATGCAATCCAAATGGCCTCCAAGCCGTGCGCTGCATGATGAAATTTTTCGAAGCGCATAATGTTTACTGTCCAAGTATCCTACACACCACCGAGTTATGCGCAAAGTGAAGCAAATATTCTCAAGTCTGATTCGGAGCTTGAGAACGGGGCCGCATACAATACGGCCTGGTGTAGCAGCACTTACTAAGGATTATAGTTATGAAGAGTGGGGAGAGAACGCTGTAATCAAACTCACAAAAAACCAGATGCACAGCAGAATACGCCGGGAGTGCAGTGGAAAAAGGAAAAGAATATCATACATAATGGTCACTTGCTGTTCCCAAAATTGAACCAACAAGTCTTAGAGAAGTAATCGGTCTTGGTTTTTATTTTTATTTTTGTTCCCCGCCACCTCAATTCGCAGACTGACATCTTATTCGTCACCCCCAAGCGACTGCCAGTTGTCAATAACTCAAAAAAAAAAAACCCCCCCCGGCTTAGACTTTGATATCGCTCTTCCGCGAGTGCTCCATTAAAACTATCTACTCCTAAGTATTTAGTCTAGGGACTCTCCCGCCAAGGCAGTATTCAACAGTTCTCCCCCACATCCCTAAGCTACTTTCACCGCAACTCTACCTAATACTACCGGTACGCTGCCAAACCTCCTTCTCCCATCCTTTCTACACCACCAGAACAGGTTCCCCCTCCTCCATATTACGCTACCAACACAACTCTTCCAAGCACCCCCGACGGAGCTCCAAAAAGAAACCTACATTCCTACTCCTTCCAAGGGTCGCCACGCCCCCCCACCCCCGCCTATAAACGAAAAAATGCCATTATCATTGTTGGATCTTCCAAATGAAATGGCACTAGGAATCGCTGATCAACTATCGCCCGGAGACATCAACGCCTTGATGCAGACTCACCCCCAATTCGCCCACCTTTTAGCCCCGGCGCTCATGAGGTCAGCATGTCGCGGGAAATACCGAAACTACGGAAAGAAGGCACTATTCAGCGCAGCAATCCGAGCAGACCACTGCACAATTAAGAGGTTGATATCCTATGGCCTCCTCGATCATGTTGGCAGGGGTGTTCTCGTCGACGCCCTACTCTGCGTGGATGAGACCGGAATACGTACCCTACTAGAATGCGGAATCGAAGCAAACGTGCTTAACGAGGACAACATGTCACCATTGTGCGCGGCCGCCATAACCGGCCACACCTCAGCCATACGATTGCTCATTGCCAGGGATGACATCAATATCAACGCCAAATCACAGTACCTCATCAAGGATACGGCATTGCACCTCGCTGCAGTCGGCGGGCACCTGGACATAGTGCAGCTTCTGCTGGGCCGTCCTGAGCTCGTCCGGAACGTTAGGGATCTGTTAGGTTGGTCCGCGCTCCACAGGGCATGTCGTAATGGCCGGTCGGAGGTTGTCCGGTGCTTGGTTGAGGATGGGGGCTTCACCGTCACAGCTCCGGATCGTCGTGGAAACAGCCCATTACACCTCGCGGCCGAGAGCGGCAATGAAGATGTGGTGACTCACCTACTACAGGATCCGAGGACCATCGTCAACCAGCTCGGGAATTGGGGCCGCACGGCGCTGCTCACCGCCGTCAATTCCCAAAGTCGTGAAGCCGTACGAGCCCTGCTAAAGGACCCCCGGACAGATGTTAATAGTCCGTGCGACACGGGCTGGACACCGCTTATTTCGGCGATCAAAACCAAGGATTTCGAATTGGTCCGCATGTTGGTTACTGAAGGCAGAAATATCGACCTGGGCATGGAGGGCAGTGGCAAGGCGTCACCGCTGCATGTCGCAGTCATGTACGGACAGTACGATACGGTGGAGTTACTCCTAGACCACGGCGCTAACCCCAAGGTTGAGGACCACCGTGGCGATTCTCCCTTTGTGCTTGCGGTCAATGGGGGGCGTGAGGAAATTGTTAGGCTCTTTCTTTCGAGAGGCTGCGTTGACCTTGAAAAGTTGGATAATTCTAGGATGTCGGTCAGGCTCTTCAGGGAGAGGTACATTGACGGGATTGTTAGGACGTTGGACCAAATTCTTGGTTTGGCTTAACGGGGTCTTCGGACAAGCCGGGAATCTCTCCTACGGGTACTATAGGAGGAAAGGTGAGTTTTCACTAGGGGCTTAATACACGCGGGGCTCATGGCATAGCTTGATCAGTATTGCTTTTCTCTCTCACACTCTCTGTTTTTTTGTTTTTTTGTTTTGTTTTTTCCGGTTTTTTCCCTCTCTTCCTATTAAGAAATTTTCTTGTTTTATCGTTACAGCAGGCAATCCAGGGGAGAGTAGACATTATTTGTGAGGACGGGGGGAAGGAGAAATACCCTGGATAATTTATTTTTAGCTGGACATACCGGAATGCTTGGGGGGTTGGTACCTGTACGAGTAAAGTATAGTACGAGTAGGGTACTGTACCGTAGCTGTCCCTTTAGGATGTCGGTCGGATACACGTGGGGCAGGAAACCGGCACACGACATTGTGTTGGCCGATATTGTGGGGAACACAATAATTGCCACATGGGGGAATAAAAACAAAGAAGAAAAAGGGATTACTCTTTTGATTTACTTATTTATTTATTGAAATTTTATTTTAACTAACGGTATTCACTTTTTTTTTTTTCAATTTAATTTTCCATCTTTTACTATTACTATCAACCACTACCATCATAAAAGTACCTTTCTTTTTCGCAATATATATATTTATTATATATATATTATATAGATAATATATGACTTATTGGCCACAATACAATCCTTTTTCCTTCCAAGGACAAAAAAAAAAAAGAAAACTCCGAGGGGAAAAAAAGACGAAAAGGACCCAACATGGCGCACCATGATATGATACTACAGTCAGTATGATATGACGCTCGAGTAGCTGTCATCTCAACCCAGCCCTGTACAGTACCGTACTGTACCCTGGTATGATAAGCTGTACGACACAGTAGCCCACAAAATTTATACTCAAGTGCACGATAGCCAACAAGAATTGACAAAGTGGGGGGGGGGGGGGGTAGATGCATATAGTACAGTATACTTGTGTGCCGGTATGCTCTAGTACCGTACGTGATACTTGTATCATACCGGTATCAATGGTAGAGTGACAATTGGACGCAAAGGGTAAGGAGCTTTTCCCTCCTCCTCCTCCTCCTCCTTCTCCTCCCTGCTGCACGCCGGCACAAGTACGAGTACAGTATTATATAGCAAGGGTGGTGTGATAAGTCAGCGCTTTACACACAATTGTCGAGTTATCGTATGATAGCCATATTCTCTCCTTGCCCCGAGGGGAGGAGGTTTTGTTGGCTCTCTCGTGTCGAGTAGTGTCATACTTGTACAGTACATATCCGGCTAACCCCCCCGGTACCCGGGTACCGGTACAGTACTCGTACTTGTCATACAAGAGCCATGCGGGCTCAACCTTCTTCAAGGGCAAAATCTGCATAAATTTACTGGTATTATGTCGCGCGGAGCCGGAAAAAAAGCTCTAAGCTAAGCTCCCACCACCAAAGAGTTCCTAATGCGGCCGCTACAGCTTAAACGTGTGT